>NW_026885386.1:0-6440 GCF_032173495.1 Musca vetustissima | reverse complement strand
ACTGCTGCAACAGTGCCGCTGCACTTCCTGTGACATTCCGTTGCATGAACGACAAGTTGCGTGTGGATCAACGCATAACTCGCTTTGTTCTCCCCATTGGCTGCAACATCAACATGGACGGCACGGCTCTCTTCATTTCGATTGCTTCGATTTTTATTGCCCAGATGTCTGGCATGACATTGGGTTTTGGTGAAATTGTCACTGTGTTGCTGACATCGACTGCGGCTTCTATGAGTTCGGCAAGTGTTCCAAGTGCTGCTTTGGTTTTGCTACTGGTTGTATTGACGGCTATCGATGCACCCGTGCAGGATGTCACATTGTTGTTCGCTGTCGATTGGTTTGTGTAAGTATTTTCTTTTATAAAATTACAAAAACAAATTAATACCACTTAAGAATATTTCTGAAAATTTTGAAATCCAAATCTTTAAATATTTCAATATGAGAAAAAATGGACCTAAGCCACTTTCAAAATAAACGACTCAATTATGACTTACTGACTGGCGGACTTAAAGATTCATCAACGCTCCGACAAAACATCTGGTAACTCTTTGTCCGAAAGCATCAGGTAAGACTAGGTACGAAAAGCACTAAATATGGGACGGTACGAAAAGTACTAAATATGGTACCATTTGTATTTGTTGTTATCGGTAGAGCTAGAACACTACATTTTGGGAAGAGTGTCACTGATGGAGTGTAAAAAAATTGTATTAAAGAGCTTTTTTTGAAATTTTAACTATGAGTATCTGAAAATGTACTAAATTTGGTACAATTTCCTAGCAAGTGAACGGATAGAGAACTCTTGAAATTTGGAATGCAAATCCAGATAAAGAAGTAGAGTCAAAAAAATCGATGAGAAGATAGTTTTTGTAGTGTGTACTCTTGTATACGAAAATTACTAAGCGGTACTAAATTTGGTACAATTTGTAGTTGGAGGAACGGATGGAGCTGGAATCCTGCAATTAATACTACCGTGGGAGTATACGATTGGGATGTGTAGGTAGCTTTGGTAAATTGTACTTATGTGTACGAAAAAGTAAATTTGGTACAATTTGAAGTTGGAGGAACTGGTGGAGTTAGAATCCTGAAATTTAAAAAAAAAACATTACCGTCCGAGTATACGATTGGGATGTGTAGTTTCGGAATTTTGTACTTATGTGTACGAAAAAGTACTATATGGTACTGGCACAATTTGGGTGAACCGATAGAGCTACAAGACTGAAATCTCAAAGTAAGATTAATCCTGCGTTGTAGAATATGGTACTAAATTTTGGAAAAATTTGAGTTTTGAATGAACCGATAGAGGTGGAATGCAGAAATTTGGAGTGAGAGCCACTGTTGGAGAGTAGGATTGGGATATGGATGTAGATTTGGAAATTTGTACTTATAGATACTAAATTTTATAAAGTTTTGATTTAGGTGAGCCGATGGAGCTGGAATATTAAACATTTGGAATTAAGATTACAGTCAGAGTGTAGAATTTAGGTATTATGGTATAATATGGGCTTGAAAATTCGCAGTTATGTGTACTAAATGGTACTAAATTTTGGCTAAATCGATAGGACTGGAATCCCAAAATTGTGAAATAATTTTTCTATTGTTTTTTTATGTAGGTAGAGTACTAAATGGTTCTAAATTTGGTACAATTGGGATTAAGGGTAAACCGATGGAGACATGAATATTGAAATCAGGTAGTAATGCAAATTTGTACTTATGGGTACTGAATGCTACTAAATTTGATACAATTCGAATTTACTGATCCAATCGAAATTAAAATTACTGTTGGAGTGAAGGATGATGGTATGAATGTGGTTAAGAATATTTGTAATTATGTGTATTAAATTGTAGCAAATTTGGATTTAGGTGATCCGATAGAGATGGAATCCTGAAATTTGGAATTAAAATTACTGCTGGAGTGTAGGATTTTGGTATATAGATAGTTTTTGAAGTTCATACTTCTAGTACTAAATTTGGAAAATTTTTGTATTGTAAGTGAACCTTGAATCCTGAAATTGGGAAATATTATTTCTATTGAATTGTTGAGGTAGGTAGTTTTCAAAGCCAATATCGAATGGAATGCTCGATTTGAACTCTTTGCATAACCTATTATTTTTACCAAACCTAGGTCATGTCCGAAGATTTGACTCATTGGTGAGTTCCATCTAGTACCACCCCACATGAGGATCAGGTAGTCTTTAATAGACGAGTTGCTGTGGTGTCTTTCATAGATGATTTGGAAAAAGGGAGTATTTCATAGAAGACCTGAAGGGAATCGTTCAAATAATAGTTGTTGATGAAGTTGTATTTTAAGTCCAACTGATCATAGATGAATTGAAGGGGGCCCTTCCATAGACGAAATAAGACGAATAATGAAAATGTCGTCATTCATGAACGAGTCCATCAATTCAGAATAGAGTCCCTGTAGACGAGTTGAAGCCAAACATTTTTTTCATAAACTAAGTAAGATGTGCATTTCAGAGTGGAATTGAAGCGGGTATTTATAGAAGAGCTCACGAGAGTTGTCTTAGGCGAGATAAATGGACATTATATAGAAGAGTTGAAGGAAGAAAACCGCTCCATACGAAAGGTTAGACAATCTGAAAGGTGTCTTTCATAAACTAGCTGAGTATAATCTGCCAAGGAAGAAAAGTCTGTACAGAATCAAGAAGCCTTTAGTAGATGAAAATAGGTGGCCTTTAATTGCCGAGCTGTGAGTTTAAAGATGTGCTTTTGATGAACTAAGTGCAGCAGAAGACTCGATTCAATAACACAAGAACTGAGTGGCACTCTTCTTAAATGAGCCGGGAGACTTTCAAAGAGTAGGTGACAGTATTCTTTATAGACGACCAGAAGATTGGATTTTTGGGCGATTTTAGACGAGAAGGTGGGCATTCTTTCATAGACTAGTTGAGGATAGTCAGCCGAAGCTTGGATTGATTAATACATGACCTTAGGGCGCCCTTTCTAGATTAGACCTTGAAGATACACTTCGTGGGCAAGCTTAGGAGGTCTTTCATAGGCAAGATAAAGGGTGGTCTTTCATAGACGACTTCAAGCAAAAAGACTTTCAGAAAAGTCAGGCGGAAGGAAATCTTTCAAGGATGAGCCGAAGTGAATTCTTTTAGACGATACGAGAAGGCAGGCATTCTTTCATAGACAAACTGTAGATAGTCAGCTGAAAGTTGCATTGATTAATAGACGAACTGAGGGGCGCCCTTCTTAGATGATCCCGGTAGTGATACTTTAAAATATAAGCTGAGACGATTCATAATAAACGAATAATAGACGAATGTGGGCAAGTCGTTCAGAGCAGCCGAGGGAAATATTTCAAAGGTGAGCGGAAATGAGTCGCGACGAGAGGCATTCTTTCATAGACGAGCTGTGCATAGTCAGCTAAAGCCTGGATTCAGTGGTGGCACCATTCTTAGTTAAGCCGGGGTGAGACTTTCAAATAGGAGTTTAGAGGATACTAAATAGACGACCTGAAGATAGGCTTAGTGAGCGAGCTTAAGGCGGTCTTTCATAGGCAAGATAAATGCAGGACTTTTACAGACGACTTGAAGCAAGAAGTCGTTCAGAGAAGTCCAGCAGAAAGAAATCGTTATAGACCTGTCATTCAGTTCCGGAAGTTTTTAAACAAAATTATCAGTATATATCACACTGATCCAATTTTTTCATTAAAAAATATTGTTGAAATGTTTTTGATTCGTATTCTCTATTAATAATCTAATTCTAGTCGAACGCAATCCGAACATTATCACGATTTTCTTCTATTTTTCAGGGATCGTATTCGCACCACCAACAACATGTTGGGTGATTGTTATACCGCCGCCATTGTTGAGGAGTTATCTCGCAAAGAGTTGATGGCTTTGGATGCAGCTATTCTATATCAGGTAATAAATAAATTCCTATACAAATAAATTAGAACAAAGTAAAAACTCCCCTCCAAGACCCCCAAAATTTCCTACCCAAAAGGTTAAGTATTTGTCACAAATATATAAAAAAATAACAGAAATTTCAAATTTCTGTAACTCACTAAAAGAAAAATGTACGCTTACAGATACCGTTGCGAATACCGAAAAAAATATAGTGAGCGAGCGATGAACCCTAAGCAAAGAACAGTACAATTTATTTAAATCAAAATAATAAAAATAATTATTTAATATTTTGGAATAATTACTAATAATAAATTTCGTTCTCTGTTTTTTGTCTTTTGTTTTGTGGCGGATTCTGTTTCGGTTTGTGCCACACACTTTATAATTTGTGTTTACTCACAGGAAATTCCCATCAGCACGCCAAATGGTCATGTCAGCTTGGAGGGACAAACTGAATTGGACAGTACTTGCACCATGCCGGATGCCGTTATCGTCGACATGAATGCGGTCATTAATAAAGTCCAACAACAGCAGCAGCACCAACAACACCAACATCCACATCATCAAAATGGTCATGCTAATCATAAAATATAAGCAGAAGAAGAAGAGCGAACGAAAGCAAGGCAACAACAACATAATTAGCAAAGCAGCAGTAGACAAAGAAAGAAACTAATGAAAGAAGCAATGCTAATAAACCAAAGAACAATAATAATTACATACATACAAACAAAAAATATATATTAGAAAACAACATGATATATACCAACAACAAACAAACAACAACAAGAACATTAACAGCAATTGTAGTCAACTAAATAACAACAACAAGAAATTATATATTGTTCACTTTTCTAGTAGTAAAACCGAAAACAATATTCCCCATCCCCATATTGGCCCCATTTTTATTACCCAGCCAGTCAGCCATTCAAAACGTAAATATCTTTGTCGTCAATTTTAATCCAAACCAAATAACATTGGGGCATTAATTACAAAACTGAAATCATTTTAAAAGATTTTAAAATCATAAATAATTATATCAAACAAGAAATATTTTATCTTGAAAAAAATACTTTTAAAAATCAAACCCCAACAGAAAATAAGAAAAACTCAAAATATTTATATTAAAATTTATCACACACACACGCGGGTGCTACATATTTACAAAACAAAAATTAGATACTTCCAAAGTGAATTAGTAAGAAAGTGTGTGTTTCATAGAGAGAGATATAGAAAAGAAAGAGAGGAGCGCATTTCACAGACGAAGTTGAGCCGAAGTGAGTCCTTTTAGACGATTTGAAGGCTATCATTCTTTCATAGGGCGCCCTTCTTAGAATAGCCCGAAGGTGAGACTTTCAAAGAGGAGTCTTAATAGGCGACCCTAAGATAAACTTTGTGGTCGACCATATGGAGGTCTTTCATAGGCAATCCTAAGAGAGGATTTCATAGACGACCTGGAATAAGAAAAGGTTCAAGGAAGTCGAGCAGAGGGAAATATTTCGAAGGTGAGGTAAAGCGAGCCTCTTTAGACGAGTTGACGGGCATTCTTTCATAGACGAGCTTAGGCGGCGCCCTTCTTAGATGAGTCATGGGTAAGACTTTCAAAGAGGAGTTAGTAAGATACTTAGTAGACGACCTGAAGATATGGACCACGAAGGTCGAGCTTATTTTATAGGTAAACTAAAGAGGGGCGGGTTTCATAGACGAGCTGAGGGGTTCTTTCATAGAGAACATGAAGCAAAAAATGGTTCGGAGAAATCGGACAGAGGGCAATCGTTCAAAGGTGAGCGAATTGAGACGAGTTGAAGGCAGACATTCTTTAATAGACGAGCTGAGAGGAGCCTTTCATTGACGAGCTAAGGCGAGTATTTTTGACGAACTGAGTGCAGCTGAAGGCATAAATGCACGAACCGAGGGGCGACGGGGGTGAGACTTTCAAGGGGCGGGGGCTGAGAGGATTCTTAATAGACAACCGGAAGATATGTTTCGTGAGCTTGCTTAAGGAGACGTTTCATAGGTAAGCTAAGGAGTGTTTTTCATAGACGACATGAAGCAAATCATTCAGAAAAATCGATCAGAAATACATTTTTTGAATGTGAGTCCCTATAGACAAGTTGACAAGGCAGGCATTCTTTCAAAGACGAGCTGAGGATAGTCAAGTGAAGGCCGGATAATAATACACGAACTGAGGGGCAAGCTTAAGGACGTCTTTCATAGGCAAACTAAAGAGGGCATTCCATAGAAGAACTGAAGCAAGAAGTTCTTTGGTAATGTCATGCAGAGGGAAATCTTTCGCAGATGAGCCGAAGTAAATCCTTGAGAGGAGTCTTTCATAGGCAAACTGAAGGGAGAGGAGCTGAGGGGAATCGTTCATAAATTTTCTGAAGAAAGTCTTTCATCGACTAGTCTTTCCTAGACGTGCAGAATGAAGAAAATTTAGCAGATGAGTTGATAGACTATTCGAGATGAGTTGAGGAAGGCCTTTAGTAATTTGTTGAGAGGAGTCTTTCCTAGATTTTCCGACGTAAAATGACTTTAGTAGATGTTTTGAAGACAGTTGGTATTTCATAG
>NW_026885385.1:0-65826 GCF_032173495.1 Musca vetustissima | reverse complement strand
AACATTCATAATTTGTATATAATATAAATAAAACCGAAAAAAACTCACCTTTCCCATAAAACCGGTACCACCGGTTATGAATACACTGCGGCCGGCATAGAATTGTGGTATCGACAAATATGTGTCCTTCGACGTGCTATAGCTTTCGAAATTGTTTTTCGACGTAAAATGGGTGCCGATGTGACCGTTCATCATGGTGGTGGGGCCACCAACAACATTACTGGTCGAACTCGAACTGGAATTCGATGTGGTTGAGGTGATGTTGTTGGTATTTGAGGTGGTGACGTTATTCGAATTTGAATTGTTATCTGACATTTTGCTGTGTTGCAGTCGAAACTTGATGCTAGGTTATGGTTGCTAAAGATCGATGGTTGTTTTGATTGGATGGATGGCTCTAAAGATGGATGGTTATGTTGTTATTGTTGTTTACTTTTATTGTTCGTTTTTATAGGATTCAAATAATTTGAGAATTTTTTCTATGTAGTTTTGAAAAATATATTTTTTAATTGAAATTTTATTTTCATATGCACAACGCCTTTAAACATTTACACAATATTTTTGTTATTTTGTTAATAATAATTATTATTTAATTTATAATTATTATTTATTATTTATTTTTAAATATTTATATATTAGTTTTTTTCTTTTTGTTTGTTTCTATTTTTTTTAATTTAGGAAGAAGCGTTTTAAGTTGTAATTACAAAGAACAAAATGTTGATGTATGTGCGTGCGTTTTTTGTTATAATAATATTTAAAAAAATATTTATGTTTTGTAAAAAGCTTTGGAAGTTATTGGAAGCGATTGATTTTGTTTTTCTTTTTTTATATCTTGCAAAATATTTGTTATTCTATAAAAAATAATTAATTTATATTTGCACTAGTTTTAAATATAATTTTCGTTTTTTTTCTAATTTATTTTTTTGTTTTTGTTTTATTTATTTAAATTATTTTTTTTTTATTTTGAATGTTTACACTTCAACTCTTATTTGCCATCAACTACTAAACAACGTTGCTACTAATCCTGTCGATTTTGAGCTTATATCCATTTTCGTTAACAAGTGTGTATATCGTTTTGTTTCAAAATGATCGAAGTTTTAGATCTGCAATAAGAAAAAAATAGAAAATGAAAAAATATTAGATATTTGGTATTTAATTTTGGAAAGTACAAAAAGTTACAGTATTGAAAAATGAATAAAAACATTGTAAAATCGTAACTTCGAACTGACCATCAGTTTTTATAACCCACACCATTAGGTGGACATTCAATATACCCAAAAAGAAGACGATATGTTTATACGGAGGCTATATCATGCTAAATTACTGCCAGGAGAAAATGAAAACTCAAACTACAGATACTAAGGTTTGAAAAGTTGGGTTGGACCTGGAACATATCGAAGTAGACTCGTGACCTTTGTATGGAGGCTATGTAGAATCATGGACTTATATTGAAAAAAACTTATGTTAAGTTATTTTTATTACAGTCACTTGGTAATGCTCTATAGTCACTTCAGTTGGAAAATACGCCTAAACTATCAAAATACTTATAATAGGAATTGAATCTTTATATAGGAGGACTATACCCAAAGATCGGCCGATGTTTATAATTTTTTTAGAAAGATTTTCAACTCAATAAGAAGTCAAAAAAAATCCAATTAAAGGCAAATCGTTGGAATAATGGGATCGAAATCCGCAAAATACCGAATAATGAGGGGGCTATCAATATGTGGGCTATCTGGAAAAGTGAATCAATATTTTTTGTATGAAGATTTGAAATCCAAAAATGACCAAAATATTAATTTTGTAAAAGAATTCGGTTGAAAAAAAATGCAAAAAATCCATAAAATACCGAAACTGTGGAGGTTGCGTTATATGGTGGCTACCGTAAAAAGTGAACCGATATTTATAGTTTTTGGTAGGAAGGAATCCAAAAATCCAAAATATTCAATTGGAGCCAATTTTAAAAATATGCCCAAAATCAGACAAATTGAAAACTGGTCGTTATCGTTATATTGGGTGCCACCGAGTATCTTTGGCTAATGTTGACAATTTTTAGTCAGGGGATTTTCACGCAATGAAGACCAAAAATGTCAAATTTGATCCTATTCGGTAGAAAAATAATGTGGGGTACCGTTATGTTGGGCGCCACTCTGTAATTTTGGAAAATATTCATATTATTTGTTATGAAGGTTTTTTACTTAATGAGAACCTACACTATAGCCAATTCGT
This sequence comes from Musca vetustissima, assembly GCF_032173495.1. Taxonomy (NCBI): domain Eukaryota; kingdom Metazoa; phylum Arthropoda; class Insecta; order Diptera; family Muscidae; genus Musca; species Musca vetustissima. The sequence continues at coordinate 63,600 of NW_026885385.1, read as the reverse complement.
TTGTAAAAATGACCATATTCCAAAAAGTACCGAATAATGGGGGTTCCGTTACGTTGGGCGCCACTCTGCAACTTTGACCAACATTGATCATTTTCTAATCAATGAAAATACAAAATTACAGCCAATTCAGTTGTTCCTCGAAATCCCCAAAAGAACAACATTTCAGAGGTACCCTTACCCTCAATACCGCGAAATCGGTTGAAATATGTGTCCAAAATCTGCAAAATACCGAATAATGTGGGGTAGCGTTATGTTGGGCGCCACTTTATAAATATGTCCAATATTGATACGTTTTGGTAGGAAGAATACAAAAAGAATAATTAGAATACAAAATATAAAATTTGGTTGAAAAATGTGTCCAAAATACCGAAATTTTGAAGGTACAGTTTGTGGCGGCTACCCTTAAAAGTTGACGAAATTGATAATTTTTAGTGAGTAGATTTTCTACCCAATGAAGATCAAAAAAACCAAACTACATCCAATTCAGTTGAAAAATGTACCCAAAATCTCAAAGAAAGAAAAAAAAAATACCGAATAATGGAAGTTCCGTTACGTTGGGCGCCACCCTGTAACTTTGGATAATATTGATAATTTTTATTTGGGATATTTGCTACCCAATGTAAATCCAAAATATAGACTTACAGCCAATTCTGTTGATAAACGTTCTCGAAATTCCCAAAATACCAAAATTTCAGAGGTACCCTTATATGGAGTCTACTTCGAAATTTGGGCCAATATCAATAATTTTCGGTAGGGAGATTAGCAATCCAATGAGATCCCAAATTACTGCCAATTCGGTTGGAAAATTGGCCCAAAATCTGCAAAATATCAAATAATTTGGGGTACCGTTATGTTGGGCGCCACTCTAAAACTGTGGCCAATTTTGATACTTTTTGGTAGGAACCAAATAAAGACCCAAAATATAAAATTACAGTGTATTTTGTTAAAAAGTGTGCCCAAAATCCACAAAATGTCAAAATTTTGGAGATACCGTTACTCTTAAAAGTTGACCAAATTGATAAATTTCAGTGAGGAGTTTTTCTACCCAATGAAGTCAACATAGTCAAAATTCGCACAATTCATTGGTCGCCAATTTTTAACTTTGCTCAACATAGATAATGTTTAGTTAGGTTCTTTTCTATTCATTGAAAATCCATAATACAAAATTAGAGCGGATTCGGTTGATAAACATCCTCGGAATCCCCAAATACCTACATTTAAGAGGTACCGTTATATGGGAACTACCCCGAAACTTGGACCAATATTTACCATTTTCGGTAGTAAGATTTGTAACCCAATGATAACCCAAAAGACCGCCAATTTAGTTAAAAAAACGAGTGTAAAATCCGCAAAATACCGAATAAATGCTGTAACTTCATATTGGGCGCCACTTTGTAACTATTGCCAATATTGATAATTTTTAATCGAGATATTTTCTACTCAATGAAGATTCAAATTACAATCAATTCGATGGAAATTCGTGCTTGAAATAACAAAATTTCCTATTAAGAAAAGGGTTAAAACCGAATGCTAAATATGTTTGCTAAATTTTTGTTCCATTTAACCCATGAATTTAAAAGAATTCACCTCTTACAACTAAAACCCGACTCAATGAGTCTTTGCTTTTTTATAAATGGACAAATATTAAATCACTCGAAATTTAAATATTTCATCTACATCCTCCCACATTATAATGATAAATAAGGTGGTTGCTATAACCTTTTTTTCTTTCTTCTCCCAGACTCATTCTTACCTGGGAAAATTTCCTCCGGTTTTTATTTATTTCCCAACTCATCAACTATGCCCAATTTCATTTATTATGAAAAGAATGAACTATACATTTTTTTGCCTTGGTCTTTGTTGTTGTTATTTTTGTTGTCTGATTGACATGATATTATTACTGTGACGTCACGCATATTCACAAGAAATAAGAACCTTGCATGTTCCGACCACATAAATACAGAATATCGGAATGATGTACATTTTTTTGGGGTTACTTTGTGAAAATAAGCAGAACAGAACTTAAATCAGCGGAAGGGCACATGCAGTATGGATATTTTTACCAGTTTTTATTAAATATTAACAATTTACGCATACCGACATATGTAAATGTAATGGAATGTGGTGGAAGGGAAAGGAAATCATTATTGACGCTTTTGCAAATTATAAAAAGATATGGCGTATTTTTGTTGATATAAATTAAGGATGTGTGACGTCAATAAAATGAAAACCTAAAAAGGGATATTTTATTAATTTTGGTATAATATATTTGTTTGCGTTTGGAAATGTGTACCTCACTGTTAAATTATTTAAAATGCTAGGTATCGCTTAATGGCGGTTTTATAAATTTTTAAAAATTCTCTTCCCAGTTTCGATATTAATACGTACATTTGTTAGCTCCAACGTAATATAAATATGATAATTGTTTAATCGTTACTATACATAGATATTTTTAATGTATGCCTTGCTATTGTTTAATTAGAATAAACATCGATTACAAAATAAATATTGAAATATTAAAGGCAACAAATTATTACGAATTGTTATTTCTTTATTTGTCCAGTCACTGTTGAAGTGTTTTTTGTTAGAATTAAAATTGAATACTCAGCAATTTGAGAAATATTAATTAATAAGAACAACAATGACAACTAAGTTCCCATGTAAATTAATTACGAAAAATGACACCTAAACACAAAATCCATGTAAATGGATGTACAATTTTGTGTAATATTAAGTTAATAAACAATCGTTTGTCGAAAAAAACTCCATTAAAAAATAATCTGACGTTTAAAATTTCGACAAAATCAAAGATTTGTACCCCAAAAACTATATAGGGACACATCCGCGGTCACCTATCCAACTTTCGGAGGTAGAAATGATTAAATGTTAATTAAATCAAAATCAATTAAATTTTTCTACACTTCACCCTTCATAATCTTTTGTAGTGTTTATTATTAGTGGTAAAAAATTGAGAAAAATTTGTCGTAATTCTACTTATCTAAGTACAATATACCCCTGAACTTACATTTCAGCGGAGTTAAATCCTGATACTGTGCAAAAATTCGTGCCTGCTACACATTTTGTTCACAATATTAAAATATATGTTGTTCACGTCTATAGATCTTGGATTAAATATAAAAATTGTCTCACAAAAGTATTGGTCACCATGAAGACAATCATGATTATTAGTGATGCTCGGAAATATGGTCTATAGAATAACTAGAAATATAGTCAAGTATACATTTTTGCTTAAACTATAGGTGTCATCGTTGTTCATCGGCGGTATTTCAGGCAAAATGTCCGCCCTCCTTTGTGATAAAGTAGTACTTAATGCTCGGGGTATCAGACTATTGACATACATTATCCGATTACATACACCTATGTATATGTGATATCAATTCGAAGGGCAACACCTTCTTTTGAATACACAGGCAATTTCTCTGAACTATGTTATTCTTAGAGATGGAAGTGGGTAAATACCCGCAAAATTGGGTAAATACCCATTTTGGGGTATTTATTTGGTTATTTACTATATTGAATCGCCAATAGAAAATCGTATACCCTATCTCCGGGTTTCTGTTACCAAATCGATTAAAAATTGTGGTATAAAATTTTAATTGCCAAACCATTTGGCGCAGGCTGCCAACATTTGGCTCACATATTTTTAATATCAAAACATTATATAATATGGGATACGTTTTTATATAGCGCGGAACTATAGCGCTGATCGCTTTGAAATGTTCCATAAGGTTCCAGTTATGGTCACGGACAACACCTATAATTTTCGGTGATGATCAGATAATAATTTTGGAATAAAGTGGACCGAAAGCTTAATTTTTTGTGTTATTTTCGAGTCGATATATAGACCACAAACGAAAGCCGAACATCACAACACAACCCACGGTGAAGGTACTGAAGCTGTACTGAATACTCGTAATATTCGGAAAATATGTCAGTGTGAGGAAGAGGAGCTGTTTACCTCTAATCGGACAAGAGGATGCCAATATCACGAAATATTGCCCAGTCTCCGAATAAATATCCGCAGAAAATTTGAGTTCCTTGGTAGTTGTGTAGGGTATCGTATGGTCGGCCCCGTCCGACTATACTGCTCCGCTCACTGGTTTTTCAATCAAATTGGATATAATTTGGCACAGAGAGTTCTCAGTATGTCGGCTTAGGTTCTCGTTGGCCCCATATAATGCTCCCGTTATATTTTAAACATTTTCTCAATATGTTCCCATTCGGAGAGGATTTTTTTATAAAAATGTCAAAAATTTCAGTGGTTGTGATTGTTTTGTAAAAACGTTTTTATAAGTACTCTCAGTAGAAATGGACTTTCTCAAAAATTAATTTAGGCTGTCTCAGAAGGCGTGGATTTAAAAAAATTATCTTCTCTAAGTTATCAAAATATATATTTTTAAGTAATCTTTGAAGGCGTTTTTACCCTTCAAAATATTATAGAGAGTAGCTATTATATCTTCTGGAGAGAATATCTCCAACGAAAAACTGAGAGAACTGATGAGGATCAGTGGCGATATTTGAAACTATAGCCTCCCCTGCTTTACCCCTTTGTGTACAATGTCATACCTTCCCCTCTAATAAATAGTTGCTTTTATAAAAACAATAAACTAAGGTTCAGCCTGAATATAACCCGCCAACAATACTGAAATTGAATATAATATTCATGTTGCCTCAGGAAGCGAGGATATTTTAATAAATATTTTAAGTTGTTTAGTAGGTGTGCATTTTGTAATTGTTCAGAAATATTTGTTATAAACATTTACAAAAAAAAAAAAAAAAAAAAATTAAACAAAATATTTTTCTGAAGCAGTTTTAATACATTATAAACTATCCATTTTAGTTATTTGGTGGAAAATAAAATATAATTTATGGCGTAAAATTTTAATAGATACTTCTGGAGTTTAAAAAATAAATTTTAACAATTTTTAACATAAATAAAAAAATAACAAAATATGTATTTATCAAAAATTAGAAAACTTTTTTTGTAAATTAAAATTTAAAAGAAAAATCTTTATTGTAATTTTTTATCAAAATAATAAAAATTAATGATAAAATATAAAAAAAAATATTTTTAAGATAAAATTTCAAATATAAAAAACAATAAATATATCTAAAATTTGGAAAAAAAATTTATTTAAGTAAAATGTCTATATATATTATTTTAAATTCTTATTAAATTAAAACAGTAATTGTATTTTTTCCCAGAAATTTTTGGTATTTTTCTGTAAATTTATTTATAAAATGGATAACTCGATTTTAGCTGGGTGAAAACATATGCAACTCTGAATTCGTGGGTATTAAGAGGTAATTTTAATAGATATTTAATATAAAAATTTGTAATGTACGGTCACCAACAACCAAATAGAAATGACAAGCGAAAAATTCAGGATGGGGTTAAAAAATTGCATTTTGTGTAAATAGAAAAACGCATTGTTGGCGATTATAGGACTGGAATATGACTAAAAGGGATGTCTGAAGAATAGGATGTCCCCAGAAGTTCAATATCACATATAGTGAATAAGTATAAATCCCCTATCCCAGTTCCGGTGACTCATCTAGTTTAATTTTTACCAAAACATATTTCTCTACTTTTTATCATTTTGGGGAATTTTTGAATATGTTTTCGGTATAAATGCAGAAGAAAATATTGGGGATTGGAATTTCAAAAAGTTTTTTTTTTGCAATAAAGGAATTTTTTGTATTCGTTTTCCACAAACTAATTAAATTTTTATTCAAATTTTTCTTAATTTTTTTCAGATATATTTTGAGAATTTTAAAAATATATTTTTTATATATGTTTTCAACGGAATCATTAAAAATTCATTTTCCTTATCCAAATTTTAGTGGACCGCAAACATATTTTTGTAGTCCATCCATGATGTTTATCACTGGTTGGACAGATTTTGAAAAATCATCAGTTTTCAGGAATATATTTTCCTTAGATAAAACAATTCTAATATTACATAGTTTCAGTTCCATTATGCGTCTCACTATGTTATTATTACACATAATTTTAAATCTTCACTTTCACTGCTTATCATTTTCAAAAAATCCTTTCCTTTGCCCTTTTTAATTTTTTGCCATGTCGACACAATTCTCATTATAAAATGTTTAACACTTCCGTTTCCTTTTTTTTTTCTCATTTTCTGTATCCCCTTTTATCCCCTTTTCATAATCCGCTTTTTATGCTACAGTTTTGAATGAAATTCTTAATTTCACACTCAGCCATTCACTCACTCGCTTGCACACACACATACTACGAACAACACAGTTAAACAATTAAATTTAATTTGAAATGGTTTCTTTTTTTATTATTATCGTATCACACAAGATGATGGAGAAAAAAAATTAAATTCCTAAACTTAGGCCATTCAAGTTATTTTTAGAACATACTTTATTTATTTTTTCTCTTTCGTCTTCTTCGTCGATTTTGTGGTGGGATTTCTTTTATTTTTGACTTTCGTTTTTTCTTTTATTTCTTCTTCTTTAAGTTTTCGTGAAATGGGCCTCGGTTGCTTTAATTTTTTTTCTGGTTTTTGGAAAGAAACTAAAAAAAACACAACCAGGTGTAGGTTAGGTTAGTCGAGCTTATTTTTCCGAAATTCCGTACAAAATTTCCGATAACAACAACTAAACGCGATAAATTATGAAAATCAACTGAAATTTTCTAATCACAATACAAAGCATATATATTTGAATGGAAGTAAGAATCTCTAACAGCAACAACAAAATACTAAAAAAACAGCTCAGCTGGATGCTGTAGCAGACGTTAGACTGGGAAAAGCGTTTAGAACACGTAGCAAATAAACGCTCGCATTCGTACACAATATTTGTCAACCATTATTTGCAGGTTGAATGGTAGTCGAGTCTTCGTTGTTGTTGTTATTTTAGTTTTTTTTTGTCGTGTAAGAAGAAGAAAACAAACGGCCCATTCGCACACTTCTCATACAGACAAAAGGAAATTAACGAGTACTAAATGAGCAATGAACAAATGATTTGCTTAAACAGCCAGAACCGAATTGTTTTTTTGTTGAAAATTAAATAAAAAAATACAAAATTATTTATTTTTTCGATATTTGATTAGAGATATATTCACACATATATAGATTTGCATACAAGTGTGTACGTCACATACTTGTAAGTTTTTTCTTATTGCATTGACGTTAATTTTTGTACATTTTTCTGCTGAAGATAGTGTTTTGAAAAATTTGTTAGTTTATGCAGTGGGTTTTCCTTTTTGTGAACTGTGACGCAGATTATTTTTTAAAAACAAACAAACAAAAAATCTAACTAAACATATTTTTGAATATTGGATAAAGGTTATATGTAACTATTATTTTATTATACCCTCCACCAAAAGTGTAGTAGGGGAGAGGGGGGCACCTTTGAACGTGGGGCACCTTTGAACAGCGCTCATAAAATCTTGGTTTAATATTTTTCCGACCCGCAACCACATTTTTGTATATGGCAATCTTGTTCTCTATATGCGTAAACCACTTTGGCTTGCTTTTTCAGTTGTCGAAAAATTGTGCATGGGTGACCATGTTTTCTCAGTGTCATTGTAAACTTTTATTCATTTGGTTGTAAGGGCGCAGGAAGAATTCTGTGATAGTTTTCTTTCGTCAAACAAATTTTTTGCATTCCAACAATCATTTCAAACATAACTAATGTAATTTCTTTCATATATATTTATTACAAAAAAAGTTATTTTAAATTTCCGTAAAATGTCATGGGCCCATTAAACTCGAGTAAAAAAAGGAGTTTTTAACTTTTGGCTTGGATTTCTCAAAATTTCAAATGGGCTAATAAGATTACGAAATTAGCTGTATTTTTCACCATATTAATTTGTATTTTTAAGACATTTTATGTTTTAATAATTTTTGATCTAAATTTTTTAAATTTTGAATATTTTTTATATATTTTTTAATGAATTAATGCATTTCTGATATGTATGAATAAAATACATACATATTTGAACATAAACACTGTAAAAAACCATGTCGTTCAAAAATGCAAACCCCTGTTCAAAGGTGCCCCCCTGGGGGGGCAGTTTTGAACACTTTGAGTTCGTCCATTGAAACAGTTATAAAATATATTTATCAAGCTTATAGTATGTCATATGTATATTCATTTTAAAGGTTACATATGTACCTATTAGTTAAAATTTATAAGAAACCAAAAATGATAAAATAAAAAATTTTATAAGGCTTGAAAGCAAAAAGTGTTCAAAGGTGCCCCCCTCTCCCCTACTCAATATTTAAAATAGAGCTTCGAAATTTGCAAATACATTGCTGCAACTCCTACAAAGTTTGTGTATTGAAAATAGGGTATATCGGTTTATGTTTTAGTGGAACGGTACTTCAGTAGTGTTGGCGGGTTATTTTGGATACCATTTGTATTTTATTTTTGCACAATAGTGAGGCTGAATCCCAGTTTGTTGTTTTTATAAAAAAACAACTATTTATTAGTGGGGAATGTATGACATTGTCCGCCGAGGTACTTCCAAAATTTCTTTATTTTGTGGAGTAGCTTTAGTTTCGTCAATATAACCGTATCTATCAAGTTTTACGCATTTGGGTATCTTTTTTGTTCTAAATGACTGTAATTTTATATTTGTGTTCAAATTTAGTACAAAATTTGCCTGACACAAATTATTAATATTGGTCCCAAATATAGTCCATATATCTGGAAAGTTTTTAATATTATATTGGCTTTGATGAGGTCTCTCTCTCGCTCTAAAAATGATCAAAATTACTTCATTTAGTAGAGTTGGCCCATATAACAGTACCTTCCAAATTTTCAGTATTTTGAGGATTTCAGACATGTTTTTTCAACAAACATGAATGTAGTTTTATATTTTGTATTGGGTAGAAAATCTACTTACCAAAAATTATCAATATTGGTCCTAGTTTCTGGGTATACTCATATTCCAAGAAACCCCCATATTTCCGGGAAAGCCCAATTTTGAATATTTTTGAAAGGGGTTTCAACCGATGTTTGATGTTTAGAATTCTCTTTAGGCGTTAAATATTCCTACCAGAAATTATCGGTTGATCTTTGGATATACCCTCAGGTTCAGTCACTTTTTTCAGTTTTTGGATGGTCTTAGGTCAAAAGGACTATAATTTAGCTTTATGAAGTGGATTTAATTCCGAATTCTAAGGCGTAACAGGAGTAACAAATTCTTAAAGAACATTTTCAAGCTTTTGCATACTTTTTGTATACTCAAGGTCCAAGGCCATTTTTCAACTTGAGTATTTGTAGTTTGGTATTTCGGTTTGTTTCGGCAGTAATTTACCCTCGTATAGCCTTCATATAAAAGTTCCAATCGATTTTAAGAATAACCAGTATAGACTAGCGGAACCTAGACTACAATCTCAGTGGACTGAAGGGTCCGATCTTCAAATTTGAGTTGGGTAATGTTGTATAAAATTGGGACAAATATTGGATATTTTATATGAGATTTACGATTTTTCAAAATGTTTACCCTTTGTGAGAGTGGGAAAACATGGGGTATAAAACAAATATTTCGATCAGGCCCATTTTTATTTGCCGTCCCTCGAAATAAATTTAGAAACAAGGCCCCTCTCGCAAGTGCTAATGTATGAATCTGAAGCATGGGTACGGGCGCAAGCAGATGATGCAGTTCATGAAATGTTTGAGAGGAAAAAAATTCTATGAACAATCCACGAGCGTCAACTGCGTCGACTGTGAATGTCGACGTCGAATGAACCACGAGATATACCATCTATACACGGACATCGATATAGTTAGACATATCGAACTGCAGCGACTACGGTGGATAGGGCATGTTGTGCAACTGGTGGAGAATGCCCCTGCTCAAAACGAAGGGGAAGTCCACGAATTTGATGCAAAGATCAAAAGGAAGATAACATATCGAAATATGGTATTTTATATCGGAAAAACTCCGCACAAGATCGAAGCGTTTGAAAATCATTTTTATACCCTTCACCACACTATTATACAGGGTATTATATCTTCGTGTATATGTCCAGACTGTATGGGGGATGCATTAAAACTTCCAAATCAAAACTTTCTGGCGAGTCACTGTATGTGTGTATTTGGCCATATGGAATCAACTCTAGTCCCACCAAATGCATAGCAGAACCTTTCTGGCAGTTAGTCCTGGTTTGGTCACCGTTTGAGGTGCTTCACCGATCTTTGACCACGACCGTTTTCGCACAGGGTTATCGTATGTGATCCATTTCTCATCTCCAGTAACCATCTGTTTAAGAAATGAGTCTATCTCATTCCGTTTGTTCAAGTCATCGCAGATGGAAATTGGACCCATCCAATTTTTTTCTATTAATTGATGTGGCACCCAAACATCGAGCTTCTTTTTGAACACAGCTTTGTGTTAAAGAATTAAGACAGTTTTATGGTCGATTTTTAGCTCCAGGGCGATTTTACGACTACTAACTGCCGGTCCACTTCGATAATTTTTCGATTTTATCGACATTTTCGTCAAAAAAAAAAAAAAAAAAATAATAATAATGGATTTCTTTTCCCCCAACCTAATATTTTCATCCGATTTTATGTAAATGGTCCATCAAACTCCAAATATTTGTCCAATATGCAATTGAGTCAAAAATTATGTGTGTCAAGTCTTGTTGAAATCGATTCAGATTTAGATATAGCTCCTATAAATATTTGAAAAAAAAAACATTATTATGTTTCTATAGCTTAACGTGTGTCATGTTATGTTGAAATCGGTTCAGATTTAGATATAGCTCGGTGCACCAAACTCCCAATGTTTGTTCGATTGAGACGAAATATTGCATAGCTAATATAATTGAGTCAAAAATGACGTATCTTATGTTTCGTTATATCTAAGTTTCGTCGGTTCATATTTAGATATAGCTCGCATATATATTTTCGTCCGATTTAATGCAACAAACTCCCAATATATGTCCGATTGACAGGAAATTTAGCACAGAGTAATTAGTACATGTTGACGTACATGGAGTTTTGTTGAAATGGGTTCAGATTTAGATATAGCTCACATATATATTTTCATCCGATTTTATATAAATGGTGCACCAAACTCTCAATGTTGGTCCGACTGAAACGAAATTGTGTATAGCGAATGTAATTAAGTGAAATGTGGTATGTATCAAGTTTTGTTTAATGCGGATGCTGAACACTGAAGGACTAACATAATTCTTTATTTTTTATATTTTTCTGTATTTGAAAAATATATTCCAATAAAAAAATATTCAGCCATCTGCGATTTAGCCAGACTTCTACGAAAGTTACATACTGACGTGGTTTTTTCATCAGCTACTCATGTCTCGCCCAATTTTCATTATATACCACCCGACACCCCAAATAGAAAAAAAAATCTCTGAATTCATAGATGAAATGACTATCATTCATTTTCGTAGATTGTTGTTGTTGTATTTCCAGTTGTGCCTAACAAATTATGTCACGTTCATTTGGATAAAGTAATTTTTCTTGATTAATATACAATACAGAAATATTTGTATTAAGGTCACTGACTTGAGATATATTTTAATCTGGACCAACATCAACAGCAACAACAACAAAAAAATATCATCATTGGCATCGTGAGCGCCGTCAACAACAAATACCAAAAAAAAGGAAAATAGTAAATCGAAATTAGTGAAAGAAAAGTGGATAGAAAAACGAATGACAAAAATGTCACAGAAAAAAAAACATCTGGCATGCTGGCTGGCTATACAGCACACCGAGAAGATTTCGAATGAATATGGTGATGAAGATGAATATACGAATCACATCTCTAGCACACACACACAAATTGTACTAAAATAAGTCACATTTTAGTAACATTTTATCTTCTGCTTCTTCTAGGCTCTATGTTATTCTGTCATTTCTATTACCTCCTAAGTCTATTCATAATTGAGGATTTTTTTCTTGCTTTTGAGGCACTGCACATGACCAGCAGCTAACTACTGACTGTTGTCAGTGATTTAATCACTTTACTACATATGATTCAAAATTAGTTCTCATCTCGTTTTAAGAGATGTTTTTTTTTTCATTCACTTCATTCATTCATTTCATTGTATTATCTTTTGTTGTTATTGTTTGAATAATTAAGAATGATTTAATTCTTGGGTTTTTTTACTTCCACATTTTCCCCATTTGGGATTGTCGAATTTGAACTTGTTACAGTTACCGAGTCGTGTGTCATTGGCAAATGTTTTGTGAAATGCCTGACGAGACTGACAGACGGTATGCAAATTCTGCGCAGTATATTTAAATTAGTCTTAAGTACAAATTTTTTTGATGATTTCTGTTTTTGTTTTTTAGTTAGATAAAATAATTAAAAAGAAAGGCAAGGAAAACGGAAACATTGTTTTTTGTGTGTGTTACTCGATTGCACACGATTTTGAGTATATAAGAAAATTTAAATTTTGTTCTCTCTTTTATTTTTTATATAATATAATTAATAAATTATTATAAGGAATTGCGATTGTAATTAATTTGGAAGGCATGTCACGTAGTTTTGATGTGCTTGGCTTTCAGATACTGTTGATCAAGAACAAAGATAGCATAGCTATTGCTATCAACTGTTGGTCCCATAAATCATAATTATTTTACACATAGCAATGTGAATATCCATTCGCACTTACATACACACGTACATATTTGTTTGCATAATTATAAACGCTTGAGGAAATGCATTATAAAACGGAAGATAAACTACAATAATTATTTTTTGTCTGTAAATATTTTAATTTGAAGAACACCCACACAACACATATTTTTTTTAATTTATCAAATAACTCTCTTTAGCATTAAAATCTTGAACCAATCAGGACCGCCAAAATCTGAAAACTTATGATGGTAGAACCATCATACCCCTATCTGGGGTTTTGAATTATTAGCTAAGGTTTTTGTTTAAACCCTGTTTTTGTGGATTTGGTGTGGATTTTCAGATTTTGGCGGTTTTTTCTGAGACCTATTTCTACACCGATTGAGACACCACCAAACCCAGGTTCCATTTACCACACATAAAAAGAAGTCAATGGGTGCAATATCGGCGTGGTATAACAGTTTACCCATCAATTTCACGTTTTGGTCCGTCAAAATTGCACTGGGTTTAAACGACGTTTGAGATCTCTCCACGTCGAAGTTGTGAAAATTGTACGTTCAAAAATGTTCAAGTCATTACAAGCAACACAACACATAGTCTTACGTCAACCCATACAGAGTATGTTTATTAAAAAAAAAATGCCATTCTTTTCAACAGAAATGTCAGATGGCGCCAGGCAATACTTTGGTCAGAAATATATAAAGTAGCCGTCTTATAAATTGTTCGGGGTTTTTTAATTCGTAATCTATCTGGAGTTTTTATGGATAGGAGACGCTCGTCGAAGTGGACCCCTTCTACTGTACTTCCGTTCGATAAAGTTTCATATAACTAACTCATTCATTTGAAATTGGAACCTCAGCATCCTGTGCCCGGTGCACACAAAAGGAGACACCTATAGAGGAACAAGTCTCCTTCACATCGAATATAAAGTGCTATCCAGCGTACTGTGTCAACGACTGAAACCAATGGTCAATGGCATTATTAGACCATACCAATGCGGCTTCAAGCCTGGCAAATCCACCATTGACCAGATTTTCACTCTGTGCCAAATCCTGGAAAAAACTCACGAAAAACACATCGACAACTTCGTTGACTATAAAACCGCATTCGACAGCTCAATCCGTTCAGCACATACCATGTCTGCGTTCAACATTGCTGAAAAATTAATACGGCTATGCAGGATAACTTTAACTGGCACAAGGTCAGCAGTTAATGGACCTCTTCAAAACCGAACAAGGTGACATCCTATCGTGTGACCTTTTTAACATCCTGCTGGAAAGGGTCATACATGATGCAAAGGTGAAAAGAAATGACACTCTGTACACCAAACAACACATGTTGCACGCTTACGTCGATGACATCGACATAATGGGTCGACAATTGCAGCAGTAGCAACCTTTGAACAAATTGTGAAGAAATCTGTCAAAGTGGGTCTGGCAGTAAATGGCAAGAATACTTAGCTGATGCTATCAATGCGCACATGAAAACTACAGCTTTGAGGTTTCAGAGATTTCATCTACCTCGGTACCGCCATAAACAAAACAAAGGACATGAGATTCGGAGAATCTCAGAACATACGTCTCTCTTGGCCAACACTTGCCAAGAGATTGTAATAAGTATGAAATTTAGAAACAAGAATACCTCTCGCCAGACCAGACTCATACTCTACAAGACATTGATACTACTTGTGCTGTTGTAAGGTTCTGAAGCATAGGTACTTGCGCAAGCAGAGGAGACAGCTCTTAGAGTGTTTGATAGAAAGATCTGCATCAATGATGAATATCGTCGTCGAATGAACCACGAACTATACCATTTATACACAGACATCAACATAATCAGACGCATCGATCTGCAGCGACTACGGTGGCTAGGTCATGTTGTGCGAATGGATGAGGATGTCCGAACATAAAGGGCATATAAAAGCGAACCTACTGATGATTCACGCCGAAGGGGAAGACCAAGAATTAGATGGAAAGATCAATTGGATGATAACATATCAAAACATGCTCTTTCAAATTGGAAATTGCGTACAAAATCGTCGCGCCTTGAAATATTTTCCAAGCTAGGTTTATGGAACAAATGTTCACTCTCGAGCCAGCTAAGTATGTACGTATTAGACAGCAGACCTTAAATAGGCATTCTGCAGATAGAAGTCCTCCTACACGACTTCCATAACTAAACGTCTTTTTTCAGATTCATCCAAGCTAGGAAACCTTTCTCATGTCTTTAGGATTCATGCGCCTCACTTAGTTCTTCTATTAACAGGCTTGCAGGAGTTTTGAAGAAAAACAACTTTCAAGTCCTCGGTAGATAGAAGACAAACTTCAGTTCATCTATACATAGAAGGTCTTCTAAAGGTCTTACAAAGATGGAAAACTGTCTTGTAATCTTTAATTGATAGTAGGGCTCCTTCCGTAAAATATCCATCGGAATGTTTCTACCCTACACAACTATGTTGTCAAGGTATTATGGCTTTATGCAGCTCCAAGAGTTTGTAACGCCGCGAAATATTGGTCCAAGACCCACCGAAATTTTGCATGTAGGATGAATTCTGGCCAATTTAGACCCCTATTGTTTTTGCTAAAGATCGGTCAATATTTAGGGAATGAAATAAACCAAAAACTTAATTTTTTCGGGTTTTGTGGTCGCAATTATGTTTTGAATACCGAGATATTTTACATGGAGAAGGGGATCGGGCCAAAGAATAGGCATGTCTGTTTTGATAAAGTTCGGTCAATATTTAGTGGATCAACTGCACCCTGATTTTGTGTGAAAAATCACAAAATTTGTATTCTATATGTACTCGGAAGTAGAGTTACAGTTAACTATTTACAGGTGCCTACGTATTCAGATATTATGTGTTACGCTTTTGAATTTTCCATGAGGTTCCAGTTATGGTCAAGGACAATGCCTATAAATTTTGGTTTTGGTCAGATAATAATCGAGTCGACCTATGGGCCACAATAATAAGCCTAACATCACACCACAACTCACGGTGAAGGGAACCTGGACAAGTAATTAGAAGGGCTGTACAGAATATTAAAAATATTCGGAAATATGTCACTATAAGGAAGAGGTGCTGTTGACCTTTAATTGGGCAAGAGGGTGCAAATATCATGAACAAATTGTCCGGGCTCGAGATAAACATCCGCAGAAAGTTTGAGTTCCGTGATAGTTGTGTAGGGTATCGTATGGTCCGTTCTGATCCCACTGCTCCGCTCACTCGTAAATGTTGCTATAGATTGGAGTCCTTCGCCTAAATAGAAGGTCTTAAACAATCTTTCCCGGTAATGATATTTTGCCACCTTCAGGCATTTATCCTATCAATGAGGTTTCTATAGGCAGAAGACATTCATTAGCCTTTCTAAAGATAGTATTCTTCAAGCAGCAAATACCTATTACTCGGGTCATTCGCTACTAAATCTTCTGCGAATAGAAAAACTCCTTTAGATGGTCTTCTGCAGCACTTCTGAAGAAAAACGACGTCTTTAGGTAGAAGATATCCTCCAAAGCCTATGTAGATAGTACAGTTCGTGCGAAAATAGCGAACATTTTCAGGTCTTAATATAATGGATATTCGGTAGTTCTTATATACCACCTCGTAGTTAGAATCACTTCAGTTCTGCTATAGAATGAAAATCAATATAAAAAATACCATCATCAGATCTTCTACAAATAGGCATTCCATAGGTAGAATACCCTTTTTTAGATAGAGACCTTCTTCAGCACAACACAGCTACAGAATTTCACTCAAGTCATTCATAGCTAGGTCATCTTTGAATAGAAACCCAACTTTAGCTTTTCTGAACGGATAATACCTTTTACGTGGCTTCCGAAGATCTCCTAGACTACTTCCGTAGATATTTTTTTACAGAATCACAGCAGCTCCTAGACCATAACTAGGTCCTCTTTGAATAGGAACCCTACTTTAGTTTTTCTCAACGGATAATACCTTTTACAGGGCTTCCGAAGTTCTCCTAGACTACTTCCGTGGATATTTTTTTACAGAATTACAGCAGCTCATAGACCACTTGCATAGCTAAATGTTCTTTTACACAATTTATGGCAGCTTACTCGAGTCATTCGCGGCTAAATCTTCTACGAATAGAAAAACTTCTTTAGTTTGCCTGTTGATACAGTACCTTCTGAAGGACTTCTGAACCCTAGATAAAAAGTATATTCTTCAGATATTGCAAAGATAGCCAACATTCTTTAAGTTTTTTTTTGTAGAAAAGATATCTTTCAGGTCTTCTATAGACGACTTCTTTGGATAGAAGGCTTCTTTTTCAAACTGCCATAATAAGAAGACCTTCGGGAGCTCTTATGTACCAAGAATACATTTTGTCTAGTCTTCTATACATCCAAATTAATATTAAGATTAAGGATCGCTGCACGTTTTGTTTTCCGTTCCTAATTTAGATATTATAAAATTAGCTGCAACATGGCATTACGAGGTAAGTTCTCATTTTTGGTTTAGGCTGCAAAACGTATTTTCGGTTCGTCTATATCAGGTCTGATAATGTTGACACACACTCTCTGACGTTTTTTATTTATTTTTTTTTTAGTTTTTGCAAAATAATACCTTCCTTCAATCATTATTCACCAAATCGGCACGTGTGTGTTGTCACAGTTGCAGTGAACAGACAAAACAACAAAAATAAAAACACAAAACACGAAAAACAAAACAATATTAGGACAAGTATTGGCCATGTTTTTCTATTATTGAAAAGCGTCAACATTAACACAGCGATTTTTGTTTTTGTTTTATTTAAACATAGCCAAAGTGCCAAAAATAGAAACATTTCCGCATTCGATGAATGAGTGGTTGGATGGATGTTTGGATGGATGGACGATGGGATTGATGGTTGGACGAATGATGTTGCAACAATTGTTGCTTTCATAATTTAACGTCAGAGCGGGCCAGCCAGCCAGGCCAACTGTGACCAAACTAAAAAAACAACAAAAAATAAACGGACTAACTAAAAGGTAGACAACGTTAACAAGACAAACCGAAACCAAAAACACAAACAAATTACCGATATACAAAAACGTAAAAGAAAAAAGAAGATGTTGAAGAAAAATATAGGTCACATTTTACCAAAAACAACAAAACAACAGTAACAAAAAAATAAGAAAAGAAAACAGCAAAAAGCCGTTAAACGTTACACCATAACCTGTTTCATTCATGCAACCCAAACTAAAGCGAACATCTCCTCCCCAAACCTACAACCAACCATTCATTCATTTATACATCCAACATCCATCCATCTATCCAGCCAGTCAGCCAACCAACCAAGAATCTACCCATCCATTCTGTCTGTAAGCAGCATTACCGTGGTGGCTAACAGTAAAACAATGTTCTAAATCTGGTTTTCATTTCAATGACTTTTTTTTTTGAAAATCTGCTGGTAGTTTAATTCTCTAATTTAAAGAAGTCTACATTTGTGGACGGACTTTGGCTGGAATGTAATATGTGTGGATGTATATGTAATTGTGTATGTATGCGAGTGGAAAGTTTCTAAATTTTATTTTCGGTGAATATGAAAAACTTGCTAAATATATTCTAAAAACACACACACACACAACTAACGGTTTTAATTAGTTAAAGTGAGAGTTATACAAAAAATGATGGCCTTATTTAGTTATTTTGCTCGGCTACCACTCTCTTTGTGGTGTAAGGTAAAATCTAAAGTAAAAGAAGTAGTCGGGATGAGTAATAATTTTCGTTCGAACTTTGGAATAATAGTTTTTATTGAATTTTTGGGGATGATACTTGAATGATTGCTTCTGCCATTTACATTGGATTGATTGATCGTTTTTTGACATAAACGTACTCAGCGAAGTTTGAGGTACGGACCATCTCCCGTTAGAAGGCCTTCTTCAGCCCTTGCAAAGTTTTATTTACATCTTCTTCGTAAAAAAGCAATATTCTCATATTCTCCAAATATACAATCCCTTAGACAGAAGTCCTTCGTTAGAAAGAAAGTCCCTTTCTCCTTCAAGCTTCCACAGTTAAGAGTCATTTTTAGCAGGAGAATCTTACACATGCCATTCGAAGTTAGGTCTTATGTGAATAGAAACACTTCTTTATATTTTCTATTGGTAGGATATGCAGGACTTCTAAAGAAAAACAACCTTCAAGTGTTCTGTATATAGAAGATATTCTTCAGGCCATCTATGGATAGAACACCTTCTTTAGATTTTACGAGATAGCAAACATGCATATCTTTAATAGAAAAATCTCCTTCAGGTTTTCTGTAGACAAATGATTTTCTTTAGATAGGACATCCAAATTAAGGTAGTATTGATCTATGGTTTATTTTCTGGTCCTAGTTCTAGTTTTGGTTTAGCCTTTAAAAAGCAAATCCTCTGTATTTTTTCGGGTAATATGTCTATGACGTGATAAGTATAAAATTTTTAGCATTAACGTACTCAGCGAAGTTTTAAGTACCACCATGTGTTGTGTTGTTTACAGTGACTTAAAATATTAATTCTCCAGAAAATGGAATTAACTCGTGAACATGTTCGTGTAGTCTTTATACTATCAGCCTTATGGCTAATAAAATATTCGTTTTATAACGCATCCTAATATTGGTTTCATACTCCATGTTTCATTGGACCATATCCGTGTCAGACAATTTGGACTCGATTTACAAATGTCCGTTCGTCTGTATGTCTGGGCGGCTGGTGCGCACGATAACTCTCATAGGCAGTAACTTCGATTTCAACCAAACTTTTGGCAACGTTACTTCCAAACTTAGTCCACTTTCGAAGATTGGGAATACGGTCCACTCATTCTAGCGGGCCCGGCAAACGTTGTCTTGCATGGCAATATTGTTGATGTATAATTCACATAACGATAGCCCAATATTAAGTTACCTTTTTTACCCTTCACGATTTGAGGTAGTGCTCCGAAATTGGAAATCTTCAATGTTAGTTCACTATTTAGGGTAGCTCCCATATAACGTTACCTCGCAATATGAGAAATTTTGATGGGGTTTTCAACAGAATAGTTTGTAATTGAGCAGAAAGTGTTTGTACCAAATATTATTAATATTTGCACATATTTCGGGGACCGTACATATAATGGTAGCAATAAACATTCCATATTTTGAAGATCTTGGGCACGGTTCCCAGAAAATCTCTCTACTTAAAATTATCAATATTGGCGAATTATTGGGGTAATCCCTTAATATTCGGTGTTTGGCAGTAATTTTATATTTGCGCAAGCTTCCGAAAAGCCTCCATATACTGGCATTCCACATTTTTTGGGGGATTTGGGCACGGCTTTCAACCTAATAAGCTGTAACTGGTTGCTTTATATGGTAGCAGGAATCCAACAGAAAATTTTAAATATTGGTCCACCCTTCTGTATCAACCAAATTGGCTGTAATTTTATATTTTAGATAATCAGTGAGTACAAAATCTCTTTGCAAAGATTTATCAATATTGGTCCAAGTTTCCGGGTAGCACCCATATAATGGTATCCCCCATAATTTCTCATGTGGTGTCAAATCTTCCCACCAAAAATGAATATATCTCCACTCCGATTGTACTAGCTAAAATATGTCATTCCGGAATATTGTTAGTGAGACACATTTTTGAGAATAATTATCTATTTAGTAATTTTATTTATTATTGATGTTTTTTGTTGGGCCCAACAAAAACATTACATACAGGTCTAATTTAATTTAATTTTCTCATTGAGTTGGCTATAATTAGGCATAACGGATTCCTGTGGATAAAAGACATCATCCCAGAAATTATGCACTATAGCTTAACGTTTTTAAAAGACGCCATAATTATTTCCCGTTCAATTTTCGGTATGTTGAAGCTCTTACCACCTTTTTCCAACCTGAGTGTTATCGGTAATTGGCATGTTCAATACGAATATGTAACATCGGACGGAGGTTTTGGTATAACCTTCAAATTAGATATTATGCTATTTTCTCTAATATTGCTGGTTTTTCTTAGTTGTTCTCTTTACTGCTCGCGTGTACATTCAATGATATACTTCTCAAATATAGTTTGTATTGTCAAAAAAAAAAAACTGTTTCAATACAATGTCAATCCAATTAAACAAATTAAATATTTTGAAAATTTTCAATAATTGACAAATGTAGGCTTAAATGAATGATACGCTACCAATTTTCGCCAAAAATACCTCAAAATAACAACTACGACGTGGTGCTATCAAAATAGCTCGATACTAAATTCGTGGAAATGCAAATAGGCTGCATAATATCTTTTGCAAAATTTTCGCGGTTTTCGATTTTTTCTCAACTTTTAAACCTTCCCTGAACCTCTACGAATATTTCAAGACTAAGATCAGATGAATCCGTTCAGCCGTTCCCGAGTTTTAGCGGGACTAACGAACAGCAATTCATTTATATATACATACATATATAATATACTATGTATATAGATATACATACATATATAGATATCATGTGAAGGGACCATCAGAATTGTACCAAACTTTGCACACCTATTATCTTTACCAAACCTAGATCAAGCCCGAAGATGGGACACATTTGTCCACTCTTTCTGGTACCTCCTCCACTAATGTCAAAATTTTCAATATTTATAAATCCAATATCAGATGAATGAAATGCCCGATTTATACCAAATGTTGCATAAACTAGATCAAGTCTGAAGGTGGGATACACAGACCCTCTCCCCCAAACATGTCTATATTTTATAAACTACATATCAGAGACACCGACTGACACTAAACATGACCTTCTGCCTATAAAAGAACTGGAGAAATTATCTTTCCTAAAGAAGAAACATCTCCCCAGAAAATGAGAGGACTCCAATCTGAATAGTCTCTAACTTTAAAAATGACTTCCTAAAGGGTATGTTTAAAAGATGCCGAGCTGATGGGCTACCAAAATAAAATAACATATTTTACATATCAAACGAACATCTGCGCATTGTGTCCTATATCACATATCCTTTTTTCAGAAGAAACCAAAATCCTAACGTTTTTTTATTTGTTTACATATGAAGTATAAAATAGGAATGAGGACATTGAAGTAGGTCTTCAATATTATTGTTATTGAAATTTTAATTATGTTTAATATTTAAAATACACACACATTTTTTTAAGGAATTCCATCTTTTTAATTCAATTGTAATAATTATTAAAGTTAATAAACATGTCATGCACATCGTTAGAGTTATGGAAAGTTGACTCCCATTTGCGATCATTTACCACAGACCGTATAGATAAGTGGAGAGAGTACAAGAGAGTAGTCTCTCTTAGTGTGTATGTAAAAAGCACGCGAGTTGCGCAGGTGCAAAATGGGTCAGCAGCGCAGTTAACTATAAAAATGTGTATGTAAACAATGAAGGCAAAATATGAACGTAACACACATAAATATAAACGTTGTTTATATGGACATAAATTTTACCTCATTCTGATTTTGAAAAATAAAATTACGTACCTGAAAAGAAAGAAAAGGGGATGATATTAGAATAAAGTTTGAATAAACATATTATATTGGTAGAAAAATAAAAAATAATTTTAGCATGGTAATGTTAAGGGAACACCCCGACCGATTTCCGGCTATAGGAACTTCCGAATCCAAAAATTCCAATGACATTCGAAGAGTACATGCCTGGCTCTGGTATGAACTAGGATTATTAAAATTGCACAAATATTAACAAAATGGCGAACATATGAAATTTGATTTTTGAAAAATTCCCTATTTTTGATCACAGACCAAGTTAGAAAATAAGGAAGATTTTGACCGATTATATTTATCCTAATTCATACGATTGCTATGTATGTACAGAATAAAAAATAAAAATATGCTAATGTAATAAATCGGCTATATCTTCAAGAGTTGTTGAGATCTTCACTTGGACATTCTTGAATTAGTTTAGAAAACAAAATTCAATTTCTTGAAACTGAGAATGGGGAGACCCTCTCCAAAAAGTATTAGTATTAAAAAAATACCCCCAGCCTTGGTCATTTTTCCCAAAGGGTGTGGGACAATGAATTCCATCCTCGAACTTGATCTAGGCTTGGTAAAGTTATTACGCTTTGTGATCAACGTACATGAAGAAGTATATCGTAATGTTGGCACTATGTGAAGGAGGTACTAGAAGAACAGGACCGATAGAAAACCCTTATATGAGCATGACCACTTTTCGAAATATTCACCGGACTCCGTATATATTATTCTTTTTCAGAATAAAATGTCGATGTCGATTTATGCCTGTCCGTCTGTTGAAATCATGATATAGATCGCAATATTTTAGATAGAGCTTTGAAAATGTGCACTGGCATTGTTATTGTTGCTAGGATTGGTATTGCAGTATCGCCGCTCACGTTTTGGTATGGCCCCCATATAACGGTACTCCCGAATACTAGGTATCATGCGGATTTTTTGACACATTTACCAACCGAATTGACAGGAATTTGCTACTTTTGGTTCTGATTGATTGATACAACCGTACACACCATTATTCGGTATTTTGGTGGTTTTAGACACGGTTTTCAACAGAATCAGCTGTAATTTGGTATTTTGGTTTCAGATTCGTTATCAGATCTGACTATGAAAAATTATCGATATTAGCCCAAGTTTCCGTGTTGTTTCCCAAGGTACAACCAAATTCGCTTTAATTTGATTTATCAAATTTTTATGGTGCGTCAAATCTTCCTACGGTTTGGCATAGATCCCATAGAACTATCCCATTTTCTGTATTTCGGGGACTTTAGCCGTATTTTCAACCCGATTGTGCTGTAATTTTGGTATAAATTGTTCTGAAAGGTCAAAGTTTTGATACATTTTTAATGGACTTTTCTCATGGAAGTGGCTATAATTTGACATAAAAATAAATTAAACTAGTGAGCAAGCAGTGTAGTCGAACGGGGCCGACCATACGATACCCTACACAACTAGCATGGAACTCTAACTTTCTGCGGATGTTTCGAGCCTGGTCAATATTTCGTTGTATTTGGCCCCTTTTGATCGACTAGAGATCAACAGAACCTTTTCCTTACACTGATATTATCCGAAAATTCCCAATATTCAGTACAGCCCTTCTAATTACTTGTTCAGATTCCCTTCACCGTGGGCTGTGTTGTGATGTTCGGCTTGTGGCCTATAGATCGACTCAAAAACATAAAAAGTTAAGTTCGAAACTCGAAACTTTTAAAGCGATCAGCGCTATATTTCTGTCCTCTAATCTTCATGGGTTACTAAATAATATCAGAATACGTAAGCAACTACAAATATTTAAGTTTAACTCCACATCCGAGTACATACAACAATATAATTCAATCAAAATATCAATTTAAAAGTCAACCACTCATTTTGGATATACTGTCAGCTTCCCGGGTCTATGTCCTTCAGGAGTAAATATATACGCCATAGAATTTTGTCATTTTTCACACAAAAGTCAGGATCCATATGACCCGCTAAATGACACATCTTTATCAAAACGGGCATGCTTATTCTTTAGCACGATATCCTTCTACATATCTCTGGAGCGACCAAAAAAAGCGAAAAAATTCAGTATTTTGTCCATTTCACCTCCTAAATATAAACCGATCTTTACGAAAACAATAGGATCTTCATTGGCCAGAACCCATCCTAGATGCAAAATTTCGTGAAGATTGGTCCATAACTGTGTATCGTGTTTACAAATTTTAATGGACAGATGGACGGACGGACACACATGTGTAGATCAAATCAGCTAGTCGAGATATGCCGATCGATATACTTAAAGGTGGGTCTAGGACCAATATTTCGAGGCGTTACAAACTCTTTGGGGTATACAAAGTCCCGTTTATATTTTCCAAATAGAGTGTCTGAAATATGGAACATTATTCTTTCGGAGTATGAACAACCTACTATCACATAACACCAGAACATTGTTTGTTGTTTCAATCAAATTGACTGAAATTTTATAGTCTAGTGTAAGTATTTTTCTGGTCCTAGGAATATTTTCCAAACGAAGTGACTATATTTTAACATTACGAAGGCTTGTTTTATTTCCCTTTGGCAACAACTTACCACAACATAGCTTACATATAAATGTGCGGAATTTTTAATGTCCACCTCATGGTGGAGAACCCGACTGTACCTAAAGACGTTTTTAATTCTGTCATATTTTATTTATTTTATATTTCCCTTCCAAATTTAATAACTCACTATGCAAAACAAAAAAAAAAAAAAAACGAGTTCAAAGGTCAGTGGGAATTTTAGTGGCATATTAAATATTGTTGCTTTGATTAAATCTGGCGATGGTGAACTGTCACTTTAAGTAGCTGTCTCAATGTCTGAGCACAGCCATCATACATAATTATGTTAATAATACAAAAATGGAGAAGACCAAAAAAAATCAAATGTTTATAAGTGATTAACAACAGCAACAACAACTTTGTGGTTTAATTTTTTAATTAACGCCATTCGAGAGGGGGGCGAAAAGCGTTTGGCCATATTTTTTTTATCTTCTTTGGATTGCCACTTGGACACAATGACCACTTAACCAAAAAGACAAAAAAAAATTGCACATCACTTCATAGCTCTGACGGCCTCTGCTACGGCTGTTATTCATATTTGGACGAGCTGTCATTATGATTTTGTGTAATATTTTGTAACAGCTCAGCTAACAGAGGAGCAATGAGGACGGACGGTCGGAATGATAGGGATCTCAATGGGGTAAGTGAGTGAGTGAATGACTGGGTAAGTGACGGACTGACGAACTGTTGCTGGACCATTGTCTAAATGTTGTAATGGACCATGGACGCATGGATAAAACGCACGCAAGTAAACGCTATTTTGTTGTTGTTGCTGTTGGTTTCATTTTATGAAGCGATATTTATGCAATTTATTTGTAACGCTTATCGTGGCTATTTTGCCAGTGACCCTGTGCCAGATGAAGGTTTACTTTGTAAATCAACAGCAACAAATAAAAAAATCATAAAAATTTAATTCTCCTTGTTGTTGTTGTCAAAAAACTGTATTAAATTATGTACCGAAAGACTTGTCGTTTCTTTAAGCTGATATTTGTTTTGTTGTTAACTTGGTCGGGAGAGTTTACGGACCGTGTTGCTTTTTGTTTATTTGCTGCTTTGGCTTGGCTGACCGAAATATGTTTGCCCATAAAACTGATCGAACGGGGCTGCTTCGGATGTTGCTGCTGCTGATGATTTTAACAAAGTTTCTTTTTTTAAACCATTTTTTTGTTAAATGTTTATTGTTGCTGTGTTGTGGTTTTGATGGTCCATACAAATGTGTTGTCATATTTTAGTTGAGATTTAAAGCCGTGACAAGGTTTTATTTTTGCTATCTATTACTGGAGACTGGGATTATGAAATAGTAACCCCCATCCCATATATTGCCTCATGTGAAATCCTATTTGTTTACTTATTAACATAACAAAAAGCCATTTGGGGGAAGGGAGAAAGGGGAGTGAGTGGGAGAGAAAGAAGGGTGGCGTCAGCGGCACCTATCTGCAGATCAATGGGTTTTGGAATATTTGTGCAAATTTTTTAGACACACACACTAACTCACCGAAATATCTCATAACTAATTCATTCAAAAAAATCTGATGATAATAATACGGGAAACATAATCAAAACATGCGTAAGCTTCCGATTATTTAATGTGTGATAATATCATCAGCATACATCCGCACATGCACACACATACAGATATGTATAACGTAATATATTAACTTTCTTATAAATCGCTGTCAACACTCAGAGTTTTTTTGTCATTTATGCATAATTTGGAATTTCATTTTTCTGTTACTTCCCTCTTCCACTTCCCATGCCCCTTTCCCTAACTGTCACATATTTGCTAAATTAGTAATACCTTTATTTTGTCCATTGGTCAGTCATTTCATTGGAAGATGATGCTGACGCTGATGATGGGAGCGTAGAAGGTCTTGTCAATATTATTTTGTAAATTGTCGTTGCATTTTTTTTTGCTTTTTTTGTTTATGTAATAAAGTAAATATTTAACACATTCGTTCATATTTTGTTTTTAAGGGAACCCCCCCCCCCCCCCCATTCTCGATTTTAATTTTTCAAGATTTTCAATGGGCTGGTAAATCAATACCAATGCTTGCTAAGGTTTGTAACTATGCACATATATAATTGAAGATTTAAAAGAGAAGAAAAATAATTTAAAAAAAATTTTTGTTACTGCTTTGTTGTTGTTTTTTTGTAATTAAAGAAAAGTCCTTATTTTTGATGGCGGGCATGATAACTCCTCACTGGAACATCGGAATCCGAAAATTCCAACGGTGTTAGAAAGAGTACATGTCTGACTCTCGTATGAACTAGGATTATTGACTTCGCTCTAAAAGTAACCAAATGGTGATCATTTGAAAAAATATTTTTCGAAAATCGCCGATTTTTTACCAAAAACCAAGTTAAAAAATAAGGAAGATCTTCACCGATTGGCTTTATCCTAGTTCATACGAGAGCTATACACTCCCAGAGAAACGTTGCAAAATTTGGAACCGATTGGATTATTAGTTTTTGAGTTATCGTGCCCGCCATTCGCAAAAAAAATTTTAGAGAAAAACGCGTTTAAAGTTTGAGAAGCCCTTCAGCCGTCACCTGATGCTGACACAATAAATCGGCTATATCTTCAAGAGTTCTTGAGATTTTCACTTAAAATTTTGTAGAGACATTCTTTAATCAGTGTAGATTCGAATTATATCAACAAAAATTTTGACCCCGAGAATGGGGGGGGGCCTTAAATCGCAGAAAAGCAACATTTCAAGTGAGAAATTGAAATCTCACATTAATGAACGTCATTTCTTCAAATTTTTTCTCAGATAGTTGAAGGTGTAAATAATGCAAGAATAATTTAATTAGTGACGTTTTAAGTTGATTTATGTATGTCCGTCCGTATGTCTGCCTAGCTTCGGCAAATTTCCAAAGGCGTAAAAGCATTTATTCCAATTTTATTCATAGTAATATTTTTCCAAGCCTGGATGAAGGTCGAATCTCCATCTTAATCTCTCTATTTAAAAAATAATATTCTGAAAGTGGTGTATCCGAATGGACCCATACCTTGAATACTGTAACTCGAAAAGGGTTATTACTTTCCAAAACTATCTGAGTTGTTATGAACTTGCATATCGTAATATATTGTACCAAGGACTAAAGATGAGGTCTCACTTGAAGGGAGGTGCTTAATCGATTTGGTCCCAATATTGCTCACATAGACATTTATACTACATATAGATATATGGACTATAAAGGTCAGTTTGCTTTAGTACATGCTCAAATCGGGTTTACTATCTGAAAATCCGGTTAAAAAATTGCGATTCGCATCTGTTTCTCACAAATTTGTGGTATTTAGTTTAAGTAGTTAAGGACGAGTAAGATGCCCAAGTACTCATGATAGAGGTAGGATAAAATTGTGAATGGTGTTTATGGTTCTGATTCGGTAACAGTCAATTATGTGCAATTTTGGTTTCGTAGATTCCGTTCAGGAATTTTTGATGTTAAAGTCGCACTTCGCACAGCTCCCCGAAAATGTCGATAAAATCGGAGAAATGATTGAAGTTGACCGGCATGTTAGCAGTCGTAACATCGCCCGGGAGCTAAAAATCGACCATAAATATTTTAAACTATTTACACACAAAAATTAATAATAATGGAATTCTTTTTTCCCAACCCAATATTTTAGCAAGGACTAAAGATTTGGTCTCAATTAAAGGGAATTGGGTATTCGATTTGGTCCCAGCATTGCACACATAGACATTTATACTACATATAGATTTAAATATGGACTATAAGGGTCGATTTGCTTTAGTACACCCTCAAATTGGGTTTACTATCTGAAAAATAGCGATTCGCTTCTGTTTCTCACAAATTTATGGTATTTAGTTTAAGTATTTAAGGACGAATAAGACGTACAAAGACTCACAATAGAGGGAGTATATGTTTTACAAAAATATTCCTCGTTCAATTTGATTGAAGACATGTCATTTCAAAAATAATCGGCAATACCAAAAATATTACACATAAGATTTTAGTTGAGGTCATTAAAGACAGGAAATCGATATTTTAATGCCATATCATGTTATTATGAGTAAAACACCATATGTATGTATTTCAATATATTCTGTAAAAATTCGATATTATAAAGAACTGTCCGATTCGTCCAAATAATTTATTAAAAACATACATATATAGTTAGGCCAAATACGACAAAATTTTGAGGACGACTGAATCAGTTTTTTTTAAGTTTTGAGCCGTATATTCAGATAATATTCAACAATAGTCCAGTTCAATAAATTTATCGCGTTTGTTTATTTAACTTTATAATGGTAAGCATATATACTATTAATATCTGAATATCCGGTTCAAAAATTTAAAAAATCGGTTCTTTCTTCATCGAAACTAGTTTTTTTTTTATTTTATATTATTTGCTATTAATCTACCACATTTTCTATCCTAATTTTCTGTAATTTCGTATTTTTGTTTCTAAAAAGACCCTCCTGGCTGAAAATGTTAAATGTAGAACAATTTTTATATTAGGGACGCTGTCAATGTTTTGGTATTTTGCAGACCCACAGTCGAATTTAAAACGAAGAGGCTATTAATTGGCATATAATATTCTATGAGGATAAAAATTCTTCTTTTAGGAAGAGTTAACTAATAGGCGTATATATGTCATTATGGCGAATTTCTGAAGGGACATATCGGGCTATCAGAAGGTAAAATTTTTTTTAATTTAGCTACAAAGGTCCTCGAAGCAATATAATTTGCCATCATTACGCCATTCACATTTTTATGTTAATGGATTCTTATCATGGATGTCAAAATAACATTTGATTTTCATATCTTAATATATAAAAGAGCTTAGTGTTAAGTGAGTGAGTGTCTGACAGATCATCGCCCAGACGAAACGGCTGAAGCAAGAAGCTTGAAATTTTGAGTGTGGGTTATCGTTGGGGTGTAGACGTGAGATAAGGCTGGGTTTTTGGAAATTCGAACTAGAAGGGAACGAAATGTACTAAATATGGTACCCTTTGTATTAAGCAAACGGGAAGAGCTAGAATTCTGAAATTTGGAATGTGGGTCACTGATGGAATATTAGAAAGATGTGCGAAAGGGTTTTTGGAAATTCGACCTACGAAAAGTACTAAAAATTACTACATTTAGTTCTAATTGTATATTGTATACTTTTGTTTATAAAAAGTACAAATTGGTACTAAATTTGTTACTATTTGCATTTAGTTGAGTGCATAGAGATGGAATCCTGAAAATCGGTATTAGGACTACTGTTGGAGTACAGGATTGTGGTAGCTTTAAAAAATATCGTACTTATGTGTACGAAAAGACTTAATGGTACTAAATTTGGTGCAAGTTGGATTTCGGTTCACAGATAGAGCTGGAGTCTTGAAATTGGGAATTAAAATGACTGTTGCATTGTAGAATTGAGATAGTTTTGAAAAGTCGTACTTATAGGTACGAAAAGTACTAAGTGGTACTAAATTTAGTACAATTTGGATTTTGCTTGAACGGATAAAACTTGATTAAGCGCGAATGGATAGAGTTGGAATTAAAAATACTTTTGGAATGTAGTGGAGGAAATTCTTAATTATAAAAGCAAAAAGTACTAAATGGTACCAAATAGTTAACAACTTCTTTTTGTGTGAACGGATGGGGTTGAGATCCTGAAATTTATAATTAATATTACTGTTAGAGTGCAGGATTGAGATATGTTGGTAGTTTTGAAAATTTGCCTGTACTAAATGGTACTAAATTTGGTACAGTTTAGTTTAGACTGAACGGATATGGAAAACTTAAATTTGGAATGAAAATTACAGGATTAAGGTAGTAATCGAATTTCGTACCTATGGATACGAGAAGCACTAAATGGTACTAAATATGGTACAATTCGTTTTGTGTGAGCGAGAATCCTAAAATTTGGAATTAAAATTAAGGGTAGAGTGTAGGATTGAGACATGAAGGTAGTTTTAAAAATGTGCGATTATGTGTACTAAATGGTACTAAGTTTAGTACAATTTCGATTTAAATGAAAGGATAGAGATAGAAAACTTATATTTGAAAAAATATTGATAGAGTACAGGATTGAGACAGGGTTGAAAATTCAAAATTAAAATACGAAAAGTAATAGATGGTACTAAATATCCTACTATTTGGATTTATGTGAACTTAGGTTACTGTGGGAGTGTAGATTTGATATAGTTTGGAATATGGGTACGAAAAGAACAGAATGGTACCAAATCTGGAAAATATGTATGTGTAAGGAAGAGGTGCTGTTGACCTCTAATCGGGCAAAATGGTGCAACTGTCATGAAATATTGCCCAGGCTCGGAATAAATATGCGCAGAAAGTTAAAGTTCCGCGGTAGTTGTGTAGGTTATCGTATGGTCGGCCCCGTCCGACTATAAAAGACCCTCCTGGCTAAAAATTTTGAATGTAGAATTGTGTTTATATTAAGATCACTGTAAATGTTTTTGTATTTTGTAGACCAAAGGTGAATTAAAAATGGACGGGACTTTTATTTAGTAGTAAAGACTCTATGAGTATAAAAATCATTCTTGTGGAGAGTGTTAACTATAAGTCTATGTTTTGATTCCATTGTAGCAATACTTGGAATAACTGAAGTTAACATGTCGGACTAGGTAAACAAATTTTATATTTCGCCATCATTGCGCTATTATGTTGATAAGTTCTCGTGATGGAGGTCATCATAAATAAAATTCAATATAAATAAATATTTTTGAATTTCATATTATGATATTTTGTTAAAAGGAAAAATATATTGAAGTTTCCTTCCCATGGAAGTTAAATGCAGCCACAAGAAAATGTCCAGTCTCCTAAATTGCTATTAAATTGAGATTTCAAAACAAGTTTATTAAACCACTGCAAACAGTTTCAAAAAACCGTTAAAATATCAGGGCGATTTGTGTTTTGGCAATGAATCCACATTCAATGATTTATTTTTATTTACCAAATGACATTGACTATTCCAAGCAACCAACTAAAAAATTTCGCGACAAAAAACGACACTAAAGATTCTGTGGCTGTAAATGATCTTGAGGAAGTCCAAGTCCCTTGAATTTTTTATGAAGTGATCTTTTTTATGTTATTTTTAAGTGCTAATTGTATTGCATTTTTATTTATCCTTGTTAAAAGTTTATGTGAGATTGCAAAGGGAGTTGTAAAAAATACATAAAAAAATCGGAGACCTTGTGGAGTTGCAGTTTTTTTTTTTTTTTTGCGGAAATACCCAGGGTTGACGTTTGTCATAAGCAATTGACCATGTAAATCAATCATTAAAAATTTATATATTTAACTTCTTTTTTTGGAAGAAACCTATATTTTATATTTTTAGTCTGGTCTCAGTGGCAGAGGCGTTAACAGCAAACTGAGACTGCACAAATGAAAGCAAACAATCAGAAAAAATCCACAAGGCATGCGCAGCCGCAACGGCAGCAACACCAAATAAGCGGCGTCAACAACATGGCTGACCTACTTCCGTTAAACGGTTAATTTTTTCTACAATTTCGTCAGGGTTTTTTTTTCGTTTTGATGTCGGTTGGCAGAGGGTTTTATAAATAACTGTTGTTGTGATTTTTTTCGATATTCACTTACTTTGACTTTCAATGGTATTTGATTTTGAAAACTTTTTTTTAGAAATCCACCATTCTTCTTCTCTTCTGTCAGTAAGTCACAGTCACTTTCTTAGAATTTTAATTTGGCATTATCTTTGCGTTGGGAATATTGATTTTATTTTTTATTGATTTTTTCGATTCGGGCGGCTTTAGTTTTCACTTAAATATGGATCACGGCGATTGATTTTTTTTCGAAACTATTTTTTATTTACAAAAATTAAATTTCTTAATTTTTTATATTTTTTCAAATAATTTTTTATTGAACTTTTTGTTGTTGGTTTTTCTCTTATTTCACATTACACACACACAAAAACAAATTCTTGTGGAACACAGAAAGAAAGAAGGTAAAAAAATTTCTCCGTACCACATCACACACCAGCTTACGGGGCCAGACCGAAAGAAAGAAGGTGGAAAAAAACAAATAAAGCTTCGGAGCGGAATACTTGTTGAACGCGCATAGTTTTTATAAATACTGGTTGGTTGGTCGGTCGGTCGGTCGATGGTTGGTCGGTCGATGGTTGGTCGGTCAATCGGATCGTAAGACCAAAAAATTTCACTTTCTCATACGGTTTTTGTTGTTGTTATTATTATTTTTATTGTTGTTGGTGTCTACCTTCAAACATACACTTTTCATTGAAATCCCAGAAAAGCAGAGAGAAGAGATGATGAAGACGAAGATGGTGATGATGATGATGATGTTGAAACAGACAATAAACGCTTTCTTGCTTTGCCTGCCAGCTTGCTTAATACAAACACAGGGCTTTGAACACGACGACGATGGCCACGGCGCGAAGTTAACAAAAGGGTTTGGAACGGGGGAGCGCGTAGAGGTGGGGCAATGGTCTACCGTGTTATATCGTCAAAAATAAAACGCCACACAATAGTTTAAAGAAATTTCAACGATTAGCTTTTTTGTAATTATTGTTGTTGTGCGTTCGAAAGTCGGTTATAATTTTTTGACTTTCGTTCGATTTGTTGTTGTTTTTCTTTTCTCAAATTTAAAATTTTGCGTTTGATCGGCAATGGATGACGTACGGCATGCGTTATCGTTTACAAAAAATCCACAATAAAAACGATTGTTGTTTTTCTTATAAGATTTTTCCGAATTCTGTCTCTTTTTTTCTTTCTTTCTTACAAAATAAAATCGTTTACGTTTCTTAAGAATGAAGAAGCGTTTCAAAAGCCGGTCAAAATCCAACTAAACCATTTTCATTTGTGTAGAAATATTTTTGTTCATTATGGCCGTTTATGTTACGATGGCCAGTGACGTTGGCGTCAGCAGCAGCGGCGGCTACCGCTGCCATCAATCGTAATGGCTTACAAGTAAAAGTCAAAGAAAGCCAAAGACAATCGAGAGCGCAGTGTGCGCATGCGCAGCACAGACATTAAACAGGTACATAGCTCCATCAGCAGTTGTAACGTGGAGACTTCATAATACACTTGATCGATCGAAACAAGTGTATGGTGTGGTGAGTGTGTGTGTGTGTGTGTGACTGGGGGGATAGAGTAAAAGTGGCATTGCACTACTCCCAATTCAAGGTCTCGGAAAAAACTCTACCAGCAAACGAGAAAGAAAACAAAAAACCTGAAAAATCATCATAAACACAATAATGGAAAACAACAAACTTTGAACTGGAGGGAAAATCCGCAAACAAACAGCTGGAAAAATCCAGAAAATATGTTGCAAATTTTCTTTGAGGTTTTTCATGTACATTTTTATTCCGAGCATGGACTATGTTTTGTGATAGTTGCACCCTCTTGCCCGATCAGAGGTCAACAGCACCTCTTCCTTATACAGACATATTTTCCAATTATTACTAATATTCAGTCCTGTCCTTCTAATTATTTGGTCATATTCCTTTCGCCGTGGGTTGTGTTCGGCTTATAATTATAGACTATAGATCGACTCAAAAAAAAAAAAACACACACACACACACGCACAAAAAATATGTTTTTGGTCCACTTCATTCCAAAATTATTGTCTGATCATCATCGAAAATTATAGGCGTTGTCCTTGACCACAATTGGAACCTCACGGAACATTTCAAAGCGATCAGCGCTATATTTTCGCCCTCCAGTGTGGTAATGGGTTACTAAATATCTGAATACGTAAGCACCTGTAAATATTTAAGTGTAACTCCCACATCCGAGTACATACAGCCATATAATTGGTATCAATTTAAAGGTCAACCACACCTCTTGGATATACTATCTTCATTGGCCAGAACCCATCCTACATGCAAAATTTCGTGAAGATAGGTATATAACTGTGGCCTATATCGTGTTTACAAATTATAATGGACACACCGACGGACACACATGTCTAGATCGACTCAGCTAGTCGAGATATGACGATCGGTATACCTAAAGGTGGGTTTAGGACCAATATTTCGCTGCATTACAAACTTTTGGGGCTGCACAAAGCTATAATACCCTGACAACATAGTTGTGTAGGGTATAAAAAATCTCAAAGTATATTTTTAAAATTTCTACAATAAGGGTATAAAAATACACTTCCAACCGTCCATCTGTCCATTATATTTTGTAAATAGGTAACACTTATGTACAGGTCACACTAATGGACCAATGGACACGAAATTTTTCTGTAAGTACGATTCTGGCCAAAGAAGGCCGATAATTTACTAAATTTGCATCTAATGGTGTAAAGTTTCTCTGTGGGGAAATATGAGCCGGAATAGTTGCCAGTGAAAGAAAGGGAAGATGCGCTGACCTTCAACTCAATGCCACATGGGAGTGGTCGGATATGGGAGAAATGCTAAAATATGTTTTGGGTTCTAAATACTTTAGTTCAGTGGTATTTGAATAGAGTATCATGTAGTCGGCTTCGTCAGACTATACTACTCCGCTCTTTGGTTTTTATGTATATGTAGGCAATTACAAAAACAGATGTCATTTTGGTATGCAAAGAACTACAATTTTAGAATGTTCATTTCATAATAATATGCAATAAATAATCAAAAACGAATTAAAACTTCGTAACGTTCGTCCTAGCTGAATTTTTATACCCTCCATCGCGAGCTAGACATTCAATATACCTAAATTGATCTGGACTTTTATAAGGGGGCAATATCATGATAAATTTCTGCCAGGAGATAATGAAATACCAAACTACAGACACTCAGATTGAAAAATTTGGCAAAAATAAATATAGACAGACATTTTTTTTTCCTAAAATATCACTTTTGTAATCATACCCAAAGTATCAAAATACAGGATGTGCCGGTATGGGGACTTGAAACATGGGA
This sequence comes from Musca vetustissima, assembly GCF_032173495.1. Classification (NCBI taxonomy): domain Eukaryota; kingdom Metazoa; phylum Arthropoda; class Insecta; order Diptera; family Muscidae; genus Musca; species Musca vetustissima. Next base: position 28,083 of record NW_026885385.1, on the reverse strand, counting down.
CGATATTGATAATTTTTGAGAAGGAGATTTTCTGCGCTAAGACAACCCAGAAATAAAATAAGTTAAACCTGCGTTAATTTCGGCCCGCCCGAACTTTTTATACTCTCCACCAGGAGGAGGACATTCAAAATATGTAAAATTAATGGGAGCTCCTAGGAGGAAACTCACAAAGACATGAGAATAGGGGACTAGCGTTTCATGGGGCTATACGAAAACAAGGATCAATGTTGGTAATTTGGGATAGTGAAATTCGACAGCCAATGATTATACAAATTACAGCAATTTCGGTTGAAAAAAGTGTCCAAAATTCCTTAAGTACCGACTTGGGTCAATATTAATCATTTTTTTGTTCAGAGATGGTTCAAACTTGGTTCAATATAAGTAATTTTTATTACAAGGAGGGGCTACACAAGGAGAACCTAAAATACAAAATTACAGCCAATTTTATTAAAAAACTTGTCCAAAATCCCAAAAATACCTAATATTGGGGGGTACTTATGGGCTACCCTGAAACTTGGGTCAATATTGAAAATTTTTGGTACGGACGTGTGATATACAACGAGAACCCTAAATATAAAATTAAAGCCAATTTGATTAAAAAACGTGTTCAAAATCTCCAAAGTCCCCAAAATACCGAATATTGGGGGGGTTCCGTTATAGGGGGGGGGCTACCCTGAAACTTGGGTCAATATTAATAATCTTTGGTACAGACATGGACTATGCAATGAGAATCCAAAATACTAAAGTGCAGTCAATTCAGTTGAAAAACCTGTCCAAAATCCCCAAAATACAGAATATTGAAGGGTACCGTTATATGGGGGCTACATCAAACCTTGGAACGATATATCCCATTTGCAGTACCAAACATTCTAAGAGTACTAGCAATGTCTGTGTAAAATTTTAGAGCTCTATCTTATATATTACGATCTCTATCGTGATTTCAACAAACGGACATATACACGCATAATAGGTCTACGGTGAATATTTCGAGGTGTAATATACACTTCATCTTATAGTGGAGGGTATAAATAATTCAATAATTCGAAAATCATTCGCATCCTATGCAATTTTAATGTCACCCCCAATGAATGTTTGATTTGTTTTAAGATCTCGAAAAAAAACCGTTGGGAAAAATTTTAGTTGGTTGATAGGCGTTAAGCCGAAACAGAGGACAAATCATCCAACAATTTTGGCCTGTCTTCAAAGACAAGAAATAGATATTTGTATGCTTTCATCGTACTTTTAAGGAAAATTGTTCGCAGCAATGACATAGACTTCATGGGAGATATTCCAAAGAATGTCAAACCCTCCTCAAAGCCCTTGGCAATGTAGAGAATGAGGTCGGCAGAGTAAGAGCAACCTGCTCTAATAGTTGCTGTAGACAGTTCAACCTTCTTTCTCGTAGGCATTAGTAGAGGCCAATGAAATATTTACGACGGACCTTCAGTCCATATGTACTATTAAATGACTTATGGATCGGTGACTAAGCCTGCATTAGAGACTCTAGAATATTCATATTCATTTTCTATATTGCAGAAAATTGTGCACCGATGTACGACTGCCACATCACGTCCAATTAGGAAAATTGTCAATAGGGGTACACTGCAAAATGGGATATACTCCCCTATACTATTATGAAATTTAACCAACTTCGAACTAAGGTATGATGATATGTTGTAAGTTCTCACCGACAAGTGTGAATTGTCCATTCACACCGACAAGTCTTTGGGGTAAAGACAGTGTTGGTACTTTGCACCAAGAAGCATAAAATGCCAATTTTGCTCCTACCCACTTTGAATGGAGTAACTTTGGAGATCTCATGATCATAACGATATAAATAGTCTGAAGTAGCTAATCAGATTCCTCGAGGTAGATAGTAGTCGATCGATTGATGCCACTGCTAAGCCACATCTAAGCAGTTGACTTGGGAGAAGCAGAATCACAAACCCTAGACCCTATATGACGGCATTTTTTCAAACAGAATTGATTCTAATTTTATATCAGAGATTATCACTTAGCAGAAAAACTCTACACGGGGTAGTCTCAATATTGGCCCATGTTATCGGTATTTTGGGGAGCGGGGGCACGTTTTTAACCGAATTTATTCTAATTTGATTTTATAGGTTCTCATGGGGTGTTAAATTTTCCAACCAAAAATTGTCGATGTTGGTTTACTTTTTTGTGTAGCTCCCATATATAACGGTACCGACCCATTTTCAATATTTTGAAGGCTTTGTCTGCATTTCCCCACCGATATAGTCCAAAATTTCTCCAAATTTTCATATAGGTTCCTCCCTATTTTCAGTATAAATAATTTTTTAACCAAATTTTCTCACCCATAAAAAGGTGCCAACAGATTTAAGGAATTTTTGAATGAATACCACGTGGTGGGCCCGGCCGAATTTAACGACCTAACCTATTTATTGTATTTATAACAAAAGTCATATTCATTAGCTAAATTGATGTTTTAGTTAATTTTATGCAATTAGAGGACCAGTGTTGTTGAGCCACAAAACATCAACCTTCTGTCGTAACATTTCGCGATATTTGCAACCTTTAGTCTGATAACAATACCATAATATGTAAACATATTTCAGTACTTCTGCCCTATCCGACCTCTTTCATTAATGGAATTGATATTAGATCAATAGATCCTCCCACTGACAACTATACGGTATAATGTGTTCCCGAAGTGAAAATTTAGTATGCAAAGATCTCGGTCATCCAAACTAGTTGATTAGATCCCCTGAAACATTTGTGATGTCCGGCTTATTTTTGTTATTATAAAGTTTTAGGGTCATTTCACTTAAATATCATTTGATCACCACCGAAAACTATAGATGACGTCCTTGACCATAACCGGAACTTCATTTAAAATGTCATGGGAATCAGCACCAAAGTATGAATACGTAGCAGGATCAAATCGTGCGCGTCAGCCAGATAGAAGGCATTTTTAAATCGATTAAAAATTTTTGAAAACATATTTTGCCAAAGTCACAAAATTCGATATTTCTATGAAATACATTTTGGATCGTATCCAAGTGCATTCTATGAAACACCTTCGCGGATAAAACCCAGTTTTCGTAAATCTCAGATTCCAATTTTCTTTTTGTATATATGAATTTTAATAATAATTAATTTTCGAAAATGCCACATATGTTCGGAACTATATTATTTAAATATTATCAGAAATTTATCATTTTTATTAATAAAAAATAAGTTCGATTTTCTTAAGCCGGCACAAGTGATCATAATCCCACATTCCCCTTAACATATAAATCTACATAAAACCAAAATCATAACATAATAAAACTGAAAAAAAAATCCACTTAACATTAGATGACAAAATTCTGCTGACCTACATATACAACATTGTAATTGATACATAAACCTCTTTTCCGCATCATTAGTTAGGCCAAATAATGTCCCCATAAAAGTCTCCACAATAAATAACTTAAGCGCAAACACACAAACACACGCACACATTCAAACACGCAAAATAAGAGCCACGTACATAAACAACAAAAACAAAACGAATAAAATATACAAGTTAACAACAACTATGCCACACTCCAATTTTCAATTTTCCTCACATTTCCACAAGTCTCCCGAAACGTTGCTGCAGCACCATGCCCCTCATTGCCAATGATTATCAATGTCATGGTTACAAAAATAACAAAAATCAAACCCGACCACATACCACTTTTCCAATGCAGAGAGTATCTGCTAGTAAGTAATGACTTACTAGTAATTTGGTTGAATGTTCGTGTGTGTGTATGTGTGTTTGAGTTTATGTTCCAAAGTCTATCTTTCATTTCATTGCCCCAGCACCAACCGACCAACCGACAATGGCATTAAAAGAAAAACGAATGAAAAACCCCAAAGAAGAAAATCTATGCTACGCTAACGTCGCCCATTAAACCCGCCGCACGTTTGTTACAGCTCGAGCATTAGCTGAGCTGAGTGTTGACGGTTGCTGTTGTTGTTCTTTCTCTTACTCTCTCTCGGTTACTGCTCCGTTTCTTAACGGGGCTTCTTCATTATGTATGCAACACCGTTTTGGTTGACAGTTCGGATATTTGTTGTTTAATAGTCTTAACGAGTTCGAAATGCATGATTATTGTGGTTGTTGTTGTCGGCGGCGGCGGCGGCGGTGGTGGTGTTGGCGTTACTGCTGCCGCATTGGTGTTCGATATTCACCGGTTGTGTCTATTGTCTTTGGGTATTACTACTGGTATGTAACACAGTGGGTTAACAAAATGTAATGGGAGCATGCCGCCCAATATTCCTAGAGCCTGATGGAGTTGTTGAAAATCGTGAAAAATGCAATTTGAAGAATAAGGAATACGTTGTCTCCTGGAAGATAATTCGGAAAACTGTGTCATACCTACGATCTTTGATATTGAAAATTGGATGGATTGGTCGATATTTATACCCAACACTACAATGTGGAGAGTATATTGTCATTTCGTTTTCACCGGAGACCCCAAATATATTCTTGATCAGAATAAAATTCTATGACATGTTCGTCTGTCCGTATGTCTGTATGTCGAAATCACGATAGAGGTCGTAATATTTACGATAGAACTTTGAAATTTTATTATAATTGCACATTGCTCCTAGGATGTTTGGTCTTGAAATATATCGACCGATTTTTTAGGGGAGGCCCCACATAACAGTACCCTCCCAATATTCGATATTTTGGCCAGTTTTTTTAGACTAATTAGCTGTAAATTTGTGTTTTGGTTTACCAAAATGTTTCTAATAAAAATGATCAATTTTGCCCTATGTTATGGTCAATATTAATACTCGGTATTTTGAAGGTTTTGGGCACGTTCTTCCACAGAATTAGTTCTAGCTATACCCTACACAACCATGTTGTAAAGATATTAAAGCTTTGTGAGGTTCCAAGAGATTGCAACCCACCTAGTTCCTAGACCATTATAATTTGTAAACACGATACAGGCCACAGTTATGGAGGAGAATCGATTAAAATTTAGCGGGTCAAATGGAATCAGAAATAACACAAATTGTATTCTATGACGTATATATTTACTCTTGAAAGACATATACTCGAGATGTTGATGGTATATCCGAGAGAAGTGGTTGACCAATTATATAGCCATATTTACTCGGATGTGAGACTTATACTTAAAACTTAACAGGGGTGTACGTATTCTGGTATTCTTTATTATTACCATTACCCCACTAGAGGTCAGAAATGTCGCGATGATCGTTGTGAAATTTTACATTAAGTTCCGGTTATGGTCAAGAACGACGCCTAGAGGTTCGAGGATGATTTGATGATGAAATGGGCCTACAAATTTCTTGTGTCTCTTTTTCTGGCCGCTCCAACGCAACAGCCATAAGTCGGAGATTAACAAAAAAAAAACAAAAAACAACAACTCACGGGAAAGGTAATCTGACTAATTAGGTGGGTTGTTCTGATAATATTCAGTAATATTCGAGAAATATGCTAGTGAAAGAACGAGGAGCTGATGACTTCTAATCTGTCAAGAGGGCGCAAATATCCCGAAATAATGTTTGGTGGTAACTGGTTTGGTCGGCTCAGTCCGACTATATGATTCCCTACACAGGTTTGATATTTAGGATTCTCAATCGGGGTAGCACCTATATAACGGTAGTACCAATATTCGATATTTTGTAGCCGTTGGTTACAATCAGCTGTATTTTGGTATACTAGCTTGTCACTGGGTACTTATTGATCCTATATAATGTTACACCCCAATTTTCGGTTTTTTGGGTGTTTCCAAGTATTTTTAGGGGGTTTGCGCAAGCTTTTCAAGCGAATTGGCTCCAATTTTCAGGGTTCTAAAGGTGTTTTCAATCTTCCTAAAAAAAGTTATATAACGGCACCGACTAGTTTTCGATATTTTGAAGGCTTTAGCCGCATATGCCACCTATGTAGATAATTATGTATATAGGTTCCTCTATGTTTTAAAATAGGCCCCATATAAGGGTAATGCACCATTGTCAGTATTTTGAAGGTTGTAGCCTTTTTTTCAAAATTAAATTGCAGTAATTTAAACGAATTTTGAACGGTTTCTATTCAACGCCTAAAACTATGCACCATGTATGAAAACCATAATAATGAAAATATAAGTGTTGATGAATAGATGGCGTGTTTTTTTTCTTCAAATATATTGTGCAATGCCAAGGATCTTTTTCACCGGAAAATTATCTCGATAACTGAACATTTTGGTATAGACCCGGTATTGCGGTAGATTTTGGCTTTATTATACAATTTAATTTGGATGTAAACTGCATTTTGTTGGTTTTTGTCACATATAGTGGAGCCAGTAGATTAACCTGCAGAAATTTAAGATTTTAGATTAAAATACCACCCTTGGGCTACCAAATACCACAAATCCCTAAAAGTCAGTTTTATAACCTCGAGATGTTATTGTCTTTTTTGCTCCTAGAATTATGCACTTTGTATAAGACTACTAAAGAAAAAATATTAAAGTATAGATGGCGTTTTTATTAAATTGTACAATATATCGTTTTCCTATAACTCCAATTTTCCTTGAGCACACGTATTTCTCAGACATGGGATTGAGGAGGCAACATTAAGTGTATCTGACCAATACATGGACTTCTAGGGGCGTGGAATAAATAATTGTGCTAAAAACTAAATACTGTGAAATCCGATAATTATATACTGACGAGGAGTCCAAAATCAACCAAGACTGAACCTTAAACAAACTTTTGACGAGCAGAATCAGTATTAAATCCGAGGTTTCTGTATCACAAATCGTTGAGGCAATATGACACATAGACCACAAATAAATGTTGAGGGCCTTGTCAAAATTTTATTTGTGATTATCCACTGTTGATGCTGCGATAAACATAGCACAATCCCAAACTTAAACTCTGAAGAAAGGATGTTATTTCTCCAACGTTTAGTTAAATGATTAAATGCTGCTACTAAACTTCGCCCCAGAGTTGAACTTAGAGGCTTATTATGAGATTGTAATATCTTAGCACTTCTCTTAGGAATCCATCAAAACGAAGCTGGCGAAGGAGCACAAGCTCGAAGTCATTAATTTTTAAATTAAGATCTGGATGGTCAAGTGTCCAAAAACCTTGCGCTCATATGACCAATATATTGATAGTGATCTCCATCAAAATTTCAAGAACATACTTTCATCCATTTGTTGTGAATGACACAATTCTCACTTCAATTACCTATCAGTAGTTTATTTTCACCTCCTAAAACTATACGGAATGCAATACAAATATAATAATCGAAATATAGAGGACGTTCCTTAGAATTTGCATTATAATTTTTAATATTAAGAATTCCAACATACGAATTCTGAAAAATTTAGGCATTGAATTATTATGGAAATTCCACATTATTAATCTAACCTCATTGACGGAGTACAAGTTCGAAATTTAAACTAAGATCTAGACGATCAAATATCCAAAAACTCTGCGTTATATAGGACCTTCACACTGATAGTTACATTCCTCATAATTTCAAGAATCTAGTTTCATAAATTTGTTACAACTGCAGTATTTAACATAATTTAGTACTTTTTGTACGATAATTGCACTCAAGTTATCTAAAATTTGTTAAAATTATGCGCAATACAATAAAAAATATATATAATAATCGATATATAGAGGGCACTCCTCAAAATTCACACTCTAAACCTAATTAGTATTATTTATTCGAATTCTATAAAATGTTTGCCAATGTATTACAATGAAACCACCGCTTTATTGATCTAACCTCATTGAAAAACTTTTCAAAAAACTCCACACATATTAAATATAAATTCTTCCATTTAATACTGTTATTGGTCTTCATGGTAGAAAACGATAACAGATAGGTATAGAGGGCACTTGTTGTAACTATAACATCAACTTTAAACGTTTTATCCCCTTTTAGCTCGAACTATCCAAAAAATCAAACTCTATGCTAATAATTTCCATTCCTCTCTGTAATGAGCCTCTTAAAAATCAAAATATTATAGATATCTTGAAAGATGCTAGCAAGAAAATTTGCTTAACCGCACAGTTCGTAATCAATTTCTTCCTAAAAGTATGCACTATGTACAAGTAGTAAATGAACTAAAGATGGCGCCTCCAAATCTCAAATCAATTACTTAAAAAAATGTCTCTTCGATTTATTTTCATGGGTTATCTTTATATCAGGAACATATAAATGACACTTGAGAGTAAAATATTTTTATCACATATTTTACCTTTGTGAGAAAAATATCTCCAATGAAAAACTAAGGAAGCAGATAAGGATCTATGGCAGTGTCCGGAATTATGCCTTGCCTTACTCTTTATTGGACAATCCCATATTTGGTTCTTTATTAAATATTTTTCTATTTTTAATAAAATGAGACTGAATATTTTTAAAATAGACCAGAACAGCTGATATTTTAATAAATTCATATTCTGTTCCCAGAAGTATGCACTACCCACAAAATAAAACACTATACAAAATATTTAAAATCTGAAGTAAAGATGGCGTGCCTTGTAAGATACTTGTGTTAGTTTAGAAATTACTTTCCTCATCTATCAAATGTTGAAGAATCGGGATCATTATGCAAATTAGGAGACTTTGGACTTATTATTGATGGCATACTACAATTTTTATATACTTAAAAAATTGTCATGCAAATCAATTCAATTACCTCTAACATTTGTAAAAACTGTATGAACTTTGGATCATTCGTCCAACGCGTGCACATACCTGTAATGAAAAAAAATATAAAATAAATATTATTTAAAAACAAATCGAAATTATTTATTAACATGTCTGTGTAAATCGAATATTTGTTTAGAAAATGTTTGCATATTAATATATTAAAAAATTGTCAATCAATAACAACAATTAAAGATAGATGCTTTTCTAATGGACTCCAGAGAAAATTAGACACAGGACCACTGCAAGTCCTGAAGGGATCCCTTCAGGACTCATTAAACAAACATAGACAGGGTATGCCTGGCCTCAATAGAACTTCAAACGAACAGCGGTCCATATTATTCAAAATTTACGAAACCTTCCAAGACTTATTGAAGTAGTATCTGACTTATCGAAACAATGGAAATCGTTTGAAACTTCCATACAGAGGTCTGGATAGGGGAAAGAGATTTTTGAACACATACTTTGAAATAACAGCGGGACGTGGATTTAATGCTATATACCCCCCCTCATTACTACTCAACCACCTCGAGGCTATAGAAATAGGTCTGAAAGACTGCTAATTGTCACAAAACTTCGATATATTAAATATCCTTTAAGCCATCGTGAAATCTCAAAACCATTTTAAATTACCAATTCAGATTTAAATTTTCCAGTTTCAACATTCAGAATCTTAGAAAGTTTCCCGAAAATCTATATTTGATACTCTCTTACCTCCGGCACACTTTTTGTGTTCAGACAGCAATTACAAAGCAAATCAGGATCTTACCTCTTCAACATCGGAATATGTTTAATTTACCCTTATAGAAAGAGTTTCAGTCTGAACTGAAGTCAGTATATTTGGAGTTCTTCACAGATTTTCAAAATCTTCAACCCACTGTGTCCATTGAAATTTATGTAGCACTTGCTACCATTTACTGGAAAATCATAAGTCGCTGCTTCAGCTGGCGTCACACCATGCATAGCATCGCATCAGCCATGGTTATTTGGCCGAATGGTTGGTTGTTGGCTGGCAGGCTGACTGCTTTGCTTGTTTCGATATATGGATGGCTGGATGCACGCACGCACATCTAGGCATGTATGCAAGTCAGTCAGTCAGAGAGTGAATGAGTGAGTATGTGTCACGTACAAGGTATCACAGTGAAAATGTTCACTTCATGTAGTTTTTTTTTATGAATGCATGTCTGTATGTATGTCGGTCTCCCCGATGATAGAGGTATATGTTTGAATAGTTTTGGTAGCTGAAGTTCAATGACATTCAGTGAATTTTTCTGTTCAGACATTCATATCACTCAGCTGGTTGGCTAACTGACTGACTGACTGTCGTGATGACTGCATGGCAAACTGACGAACACTATGAGCCTATGACGTATTATGTTGCTCAGGTGCAATGTTTTAATCTGCTAACACATTTTGTAATGAAGAATTGAGAAAATGAAAAGAAGGAGAAGAAGAAAAATCCAGCCATTCATTCATTCATCAACGCCACAGCCACATCATACATGTCTGATGTAATACAAATACAAACACATGGATCCACTATGTATGAAGATGCGTTTGAGCTTGCACATGACTTTGTTTCATGTTATTCTTTTATTTTCTTTAGTACTTTTGCTAAGGTTAGAGGTCAAAGAGAGGTTTTTTGATAGACACATGTGCGAAATTGAATTCAGGGAGGAAAACTAAGAGCAACGCATTTTTTGTATCATAGGAAAAGAAAGAGGAGAAGAAGTTCTATACAAAATCGGATATGTTCTGGAACACACGGTGTATTTTTTACACTTTACACATGCACTTCCCCTCAGAAGTTAATTCCTTTTCGGCTTCTCACGTTAATTGACATTTTCGTTTTTAACATTGTTTTTGGAAATGTAAAACGAAACATAGAATCTATTTAAAAATTGTTGTTAATTGTTTTTGTTTTCTTAATTTTGTATTTTTAAACAACTTGTACACAATAATAATATATCAATCTATCATCATGTGAATTTTTATACCCTACACAACTGTGTTGTCAGGGTATTATAGCTTTGTGCAGCCCCAAGAAATATTGGTCCTAGACCCACCTTTAAGTTTACCGATCGTCATACCTCGACTAGCTGAGTTGATCTAGACATGTGTGTCCGTCCGTCTGTCCATTATATTTTGTAAACACGATACGGGCCACAGTTATGGACCAATCTTCAGGAAATTTTGCATGTAGGACCGGTTCTAACCAATGAAGACCCCTTTTGTTTTTGGTAAAGATCGGTTAATATTTAGGGGATGAAATGGACCAAATACTAAATTTTTGTCGGTCTTTCTGGTCGCTCCAGAGGCCGCAATAATGACCCGAACCTCGTGAGAAGGGGGTCGGGCCAAAGAATAAGCATGCCGGTTTTGATAAAAATCGGTCAATATTTAGCGGGTCAAATAGACCCTGACTTTTGTGTGAGAAATGACATTTGTATTCTATGGCGTATATATTTACACCTGAAGGACATAGACCCGAGAAATTGATATTATATCCAAGAGGAGTGCTTGACCTTTAAATTAATACCAATTATATTGTTGTATGTGCTCGGATGTGGGAGTTACACCTAATATTTACAGGTATGTCCGTATTCGTATATTATTTACTAACTCATTATCACCCTAGAGAGCGGAACTTAGCGCTGATCGCTTGGAAATGTTCCATGAGGATCCAGTTATGGTCAAGGACAACGCCTATAATTTTCGGTGATGATCAGATAATAATTTTGGAATGTAGTGGACCGTAAACTTAATTTTTTGTGTTATTTTCGAGTCAATCTATAGACCACAAATGAAAGCCGAACATCACAACACAACCCACGGTGAAAAGGAAATCTGGACAATAGCTGTACTGAATACTCGCAATATTCGGAAAATATGTCAGTGTGAGGAAGAGGTGCTGTTTACCTCTAATCGGGCAAGAGGGTGCAAATATCACCAAATTTTGCCCAGACTCGGAATAAACATCCGCAGAAAATTTGAGTTCAGTGGTAGTTGTGTAGGGTATCGTTTGGTCGGCCCCGTCCGACTATACTGCTCCGTTCATTGGTTTATATATAATATTCCTTTATATAGAAAAACAAGAATACACCCGACTCTTACTATCAAAATGAAAGTTTAAAATGAGGAATTCACTTCATGAAAGTGTAAAGTGTGTTACAGAAATGCTCGACGTGTGTCCGATACACTTCTATTGTTAAAGTGAATACCAGGACAGGCCCGAATATGAGATATTCCATCTAAAGAAAACTTATGCAAGTTTTCATATGTATAGAAAACTCTAACTTTGGATGTCTTACGTTAGATTTTGTGTCTATAGAATACCTATAGACAGTTTTATAACAACAGAATACCTCCATAGAACACAGGTGATTTTTTTCGGGATATTTGTATTCGATTTTTGTTGCGCTATTTTTAATTCCGTAACAAGCGTACTTTTTGTTCACAAAAGGTACGAATTGACATAAACCTACCAAAACAAAAAGTAGATTTTTTTATTATTCGTGAATACATTTACTCTTAAATTATAACATATATTATTTATGCAAATAACTGGTATAAATATTGGCCAATATTTCCGGATAATTATGATTTATTATCATTTGAAGTAAAATGTTAGGTACCTTTTCGTACTTTTTTGTTCCTACATGTGGCAATGAGAACACAAAATATGTAATGTTCTGCCTAATCATGATCATTTTTAGTAGGGAGACTTGAAGCCCCATGAGAATCCAAAATATTAAATTAGAGTCAATTCCAATAAAATAGAATGGAAAAACGTGTCTAAAGTCCTTAAAATATCATTAACTGGGGAGTTATGTGGCTTATTGTGGTTTTTAAATTTTTACCGATATATCTCATTTGCAATTATTATTGAAGAAAATCGTATAATATATTAATAGTGTTCTGAAATTGTCCGGTTTTCTGGCAATGTTCGGTTTTCTGCATTTTATGAATGCAATTCATAAAATTTTAAATACTGGTTTCTTATCAAAGGGAGGGAAAAAGAAAAAAAAAATTGTGTGTTGTGGTGATGGCTGGTATTTTTAATTTTATGCTATCTTCTTTGTTATGTTTTGTCATTTATATCAAAATAATTTGGAAAATTCATATGCGAATTTTATAACACCAATGCAGAGATCGGTAGCACTGCTTGAAATAAGGAAACAATGGAATGCAAAACTAATCACAATCAAGTGAGAGGAGAGACGACGGTTGTTAGAAAGAAAATCAGTAGTCAAACAAACGTTTGCAAAACTAAAAAACGCCGAGTGTGGGGAGGACAATACCTAAACAAAACATAGTTTTGATATTAACGAAATATTTAAATTTTTTGGAAAAAATAGTGGCTTTCCCATGATTATAACAATGTTTACTTTTATACTAAGCGAGGTACATGTGTAATATATAGATATAAGGTTTTCTGAGCAAGGATCCGGCAAACGTGGAAAGTGATAGATTTATTGAGGATCCTATCTACGTTTTGTAGAATATTTGAAGATAAAAAATGTACCTTTCAAGAAATTAAGGACGTGATTGAAGGAGGATAAGTTTTACAAAAATATTAATTGTTCGATTTGACTGAAGACATGTCATATCATAAATATCCGTACCGTAAACAAAGATATTAACTTTTTTCTTCAGGATCTTAAGAATTTTTAGGTATTTTTACCCACCAGACCATGACGTTAATTTTGTGGAACTCATGATATATTTCGAACGCAGAAAACTAGCAATTTCAGACACTTCGGTCTAAAAGACATAGAATAGATCGGTATTGAACATAGAAGTTTAAGACCTTTCTAATGATCCCCTGCTGATATACTGTCGTCGAACAGTTTAGCAGTCGTGGTTAATCACCGTAAATAGACAGTTCCCAAGATTTTTTTTTCAGAAAAATACATATATTTCGACTTTGGAAAGATTACAATTAAAATGGATGATAACTAAATAAAGAGCAGAACTAAAAGTTTTGACACCTATGTGGGGATGAAGACTATAATAAAACAGCTTATGTATCGCCAGGTTCAATATTAGGTGCACTTCACAGGGATCTGATGTGTGGTAGCCCCCATATAAGGCTTTTTTGGGTTTCTTGAGCACGTTTTTCAACATAATTCGCTATAATAACCCCCTTTTTATACCCTCCACCATAGTATGGAGGGTATATTAGTTTTGTTTTTCCGTTTGTAACGCATCGAAATAATCATTTCCGACCCTATAAACTATATATTCTTGATCAGCGTAAAATTCTAAGACGATCTAAGCATGTCCGTCTGTCCGTCTGTCTGTTGTAATCACTCTAGCGTCTAAACGAATTGAGATAGAGCCCCAAAATTTTGCATAGAGTCGTCTTTTGTCTGCGGGCAGGTCAAGTTCGATGATGGGCTATATCGGTCCACGTTTAGGCATAGCTCCCATATAAGGGTACCTCCCATTTTTCGGTATTTTGAAGTTCTTAAGCGTGTTTTTCAACCGAATTCGCTGAAATTTGGTACATTGGGTTCTTATTGGGTACTAAATGCCTCCACAAAAAATTATTAGTATAGGTCCACTTTTTCTGGTAGCCCCCATATAACGGTACCTCCTAATTTTCAGTATTTTGAGGTTCTTGAGCGCGTTTTTCAACCAAATTTCGCTGAAATTTGGTACATTGGGTTTTTATTGGGTACCAAATGTCCCTATCCCAAATGTACTATTATATATATAGGTCCACTTTTTCTGGTAGTATAGTCGGACGGGGCCGACCATATGATACCCTACACAACTTCCATGAAAATCTAACTTTCTGTGGTTCTATATTCTGAGATTGGGCAATATTTCGCGATATTTTTGACTGGCTGGGGTCAGAAAATCTTACTAATAATCAGTACAGCCCCTCTAATTACTTGTCCAGATTCCCTTCACCGTAGGTTGTGTTTTTATTGGGTACCAAATGTCCCTACTAAAAATTATATATATAGGTCCACTTTTTCTGGTAGCCCCCATATAAGGGTACCTCCCCATATCCAGTTTTTTGGGGGTTTTGACCGTATTTTTTCACCGAATTGGCTGATATTCGGTACTTTGAGTTCTTATTGGGTAGCAAATCTTTGTACTTAAAATTATAAATATAGGTCAATTTTTTTCGGGTAGCCCCCATATAAGAGTACCCCCCAATATTCGGTATTTTAGGGTTCTTGAGCGCGGTTTTCAACCGAATTCGCTGAAATTTGGTACATGGGGTTCTTATTGGGTACCAAATTTCCCCTCTAAAAATTATAAATATAGGCCCACTTTTTCTGGTAGCCCCCATATGAGGGGGCCTACCAATTTCCAGTTTTTGGGGGGTTTTTACCGGATTTTTTCAACTAATTGACTGTAATTTAGTAATTTGAGTTCTTATTGGATAGCAAATCTCTTCACAAAAAATTATAAATATATGCCAATTTTTTCGGGTAGCCCCCATATAAGGGTACCCCCAATTTTCGATATTTGGAGGTTCTTGTGCGCGTTTTTCAACCGAATTCGCTGAAATTTGGTAGTTTGTAGTCGTATATGTAACAAATCTCCCCACCAAAAATGATTAATATTCACCGCTTTTTAGGGGTGGGGGATATCGAGATAAAAAACTAGAACGTAAGGTTCGATAATGAACTATATATGAACTATAACCCGTATTTAAACCTAGCCCCTGAGTGGGAGGTACCAGAAGGAGTGGACCGATATTCCCTATCTTCGAATTTGAACTAAGTTTGGGAGAAATAATAAGATTGGCAAAGTTTGGATGAAATGTAAATTTTCTGAAACGGATTTGGTCCAAGGAAACATGGGGTATAGAACCAATATTTCGATGAGGCACATTTTCACGGTGTAAATTGTATACACCCTCATTAGCCATAAGACTGAGGGTATAATTATCCATTAAAAATTTCTGAAATTTGTATTATAGTTTACATAGAAATGTCGGTATAGGTCCACTTTTTGGTATGTTCCCTATATTTTCATTTCTAGTACCTGTCAGTACATCTATGGTGGAGGGTATCTAAAGTTCGGCCCGGCCGAACTTAACGCTTATTCACTTGTTTGTATTAAAATCGGTATCTGATTTGCTCCGTGTGTTGGGGTTGTCCCCATATAAGCGTTTTCTACCACAGTGTGGAGGATATTCGTCACTCGAGAATATTCGTCAGTTTTTACCCTACAAAGTATGGAAGATGATTTAGGCATCTGTTGTAATCATTCCGCCCCCTAAGGTTATTGTGATAAAAAACTCTAACCTCTAATTGGCTGGGAAGCCAATTATATAAGTTTTTTAGATGCAAGAGTCTGCTTAGACATGTTTTTATATTTTTATATTGTTAATACTATTTATTGGCCTTGAAGGCTTTGGTATTATTTAATGGAAATAAATAAATAAAATAATGAAATATATCGGTCAGCATTTAGGCATCTCCCCCATATAATGACATCTCCTGAAGGAAAGAATTGAAATACAAAACTAAAATATTGGGTTCGAAATTGACATACATATGCATATTGGTCATTAATTAGGCATAACCCTCAAATATTCGCTAATTCCTACACTATGTAATCAAAGTTGGTCCCCCTTAGGCATACAGCCTGTTTTTGTAAAATTCTAAACGAACGAATTCGAGTGACTTACGACCAAACTTTTGTTTATGTAAAAAAATATTTTTTGATTCAAAACAAAAATAAATGACATATTTTTCAAAACCAAGGAGTTTGGTCGTAATTCACTCGAATTCGTTTGTTTAGAATTTTACAAAAACAGGCTGATAGTCTCATATAACTTTGCAGTCTACATTGCAGTAGTTTGAGGATTTTATACTCTACCATGCCCTATCAGTATCAGTCCACGTTTTGGGGTTTAAGGTTTTAGGAAAATTCCCCATTAAAAATTGCTGAAATTTGTATTTGGTGTACATAATGGTTTACATAAATCGGTTTGTAGAATTATCGGTATGTTTTTGTTTTGAATATATAGGCCCATATTTGACATTTTAATTATCCTATTTATTTTAATTGCTGTTAAAACTTCTCCTTTTATATAACTTAAAACAAATTGTATTGTATTTTGGCACCTGCAAAAACTGTCCGCACATATAACACATTATTATATTTGAGGCATAGAAAGTAAAAAAAATACATTTTTAATTAATTTATTTACAAATTCACATGTAAATAATAAAAATGACAACTATCTCCCACCTCAATAACAACGGCAATTTAGCTAATGAAATTCTAAACAATTAAAGAAACAAAACAAAAAGATTCTTGTCATCGCAGCACTTCGAAACTATTAAAATAATTTGAATTCTTTTGAAGCTAACCACACATTTACCACAAAATATTTATCAACGAATTAAAATGAATAGCATTTCTTCGAACGGCAATTAAATGTGGAATACACACACACAATCAAACAAATAGCAACAACAACAAAAAGCTATATCTTCTCTCTATGAGCTGTGAAATTTTATTAAAGACAAAGGCGGTGATTTTTTTCTAATTTTTCTTTCTTTGCAAAAATTTGTGTTTAGCACTTTTCTACCTCACTTGACAGTGTCTGTGTAAATAGTGACATTACTCTGTTCTGTTCTGTTGTGTTTGTTGTCTGAAACAATTCACAAAGGAATAAAAACGTGAAGACCAAAGTTTTACAAATGTTAAACAAAAAATTCAAATTCAAATGGGGGAATTTTCCACGCTTGAGATCAGTAAAATTGAAAAGTAAATATGCAAAAAAAAAATCATTTTACTTATATTAGAATTAATTGGGCGGAAGGGCGAAATAGTAGGGGGATAAGTAATCGTGCTAAGTGAAAATGTTATATAGAACTTGAACAGTTAATAGAAAACCTTTGATATGTGTGGGTCTTTGTAAGAACAATGCCTTTGTCTGGGTTTATTGATATAAGATTCCATTTATTACTTAAAAAGAAAACACTCTAAAGGTCTTCTATAGTCTAACGGTCATATGCTTATAAAAATTTTATCTTCCACGGAAGAAGTTCCTCTGTATCTTTTCAGTAAACACGCACTACATATATTATAGTTTTCATAAAAAGGGGAATCTATACATATAGGGCAACTCTGCTGACAGTAGCTACACGTAATGCGATGGAGAACTATCGGGAGAAAAGGAGAGAGGAGAAACGTATTTTCAGAAAAAAAGAAAGAGCAAAATATAAACGTGAGCGTGAGCAAATCGGTATGTACAGGAGTCAGAATGAAGTCTGAAAATTCTACCAACGGGTAAAACACCAAACCGAAGGCTTTGGTGCCGGCACATCCTTCTGTAGAGATAAAGAAGGAATCCTGGTCACATATGCAGACAGCGTGCTGAGGATCTGGAAAGAGCATTTTGAAAAACTTCTGGTATCAAATAGTTGTGGTGAAGAATATACCCCAGAACCAATAAGAGATGATGGTATAGGGTGTATACCACCTAGCCAAGATGAGGTCATAAAAGCAATTAATCGGCTCAAGAACAATAAAGCAGCACATTCCACCTATTCGTCGACTATAAAGCTGCATTCGACAGTCCTACCCGTTCAGAGGTGTATAAAGCATTCCTGCAAAATTAATTCGGCTATGCAGGATAACTTTAACAGGCGCAAGATCAGCAGTTAAAGTCGGCAAGGACCTCTCGAAGTCCTTTAATATTCACATAAAGTGATAGTTTGTCGTGTGACCTTTTTAACATCCTGCTGGAAAAAAGGCAAAAGTGAGCAGAAATGACACTATGTACCCCAACTAAACAACACCTACGCTGCGGCGCGGCGCGCCTATGACATCGACATAATGGGTCGAAAATTGAGAGCGGTAACAACCACCTTTGAATAAATTGAGAAGTAGACCGCCAAAGTGGGTCTGGCAGTAAACAGCGAGAAGACCAAGCTGATGGTATCAACGCACAAGACGTCCATTAGACTCGGACAAACTGTGGAACTTGAGAACTACAGCTTCGAGGTAGTCAAAGATTTTATATACCTTGGTACCGCCATAAATAAGACGACTGACATCAGTTTTGAAATTCGGAGAAGGATAGTGATGGCCAACCGATGCTACTATGGTCTGAGCAAACAACTCAAAATTAAGTTTTCGGTCCACTTTATCCCAATATTATTATCTGTTCATCACCGAAAATTACAGGCGTTTTCCTTAACCATACCTGGATCCTCATGGACAATTTCAAAGCGATCACCGCTATATTTTCGCCCTCTAGGGTGGTAAATAATATTTGAATACGTAAGCACCTGCAAATATTTAAGTGTAACTCCCACATCCGAGTACATACAACAATATAATTGTCATCAATTTGAAGGTCAAGCACTCCTCTTGGGTATACTATCAACTTGTCGGGTCTATGCCCTTCAGGGGTACAAATTTTGTCATTTTTCACACAAAAGTCAAGTCATTTCACCCACTAAATATTGACCGATCTTTATCAAAACAGGCATGCTTATTCTTTGGTCCGATCCCCTTCTCCATGCAAAGATTCGCGGAGTTTGGGCCATAATTGCGGCCTCTGGAGCGACCAGAAAAACCGACAAAAATAAAGTTTTTGGTCCATTTCATCCCCTTAATATTAACTGAACTTTTCCAAAAATAATAGGAGTCTTCATTGGCCAGAACCCATCCTACATGCAAAATTTCGTGAAGATTGGTCCATAACTGTGGCCTGTATCGTGTTTACAAATTATAATGGACAGACGGACGAACACACATATCTAGATCGACTCAGCTAGTCGAGATATGACGATCGGTATACTTAAAGGTGGGTCTAGGACCAATATTTCACGGCGTTACAAACTTCTAGGGCTGCACAAGGCTATAATACCCTGACAACATAGTTGTGTAGGGTATAAATACATTATATTCCGATAGTTAATACCTCCAGACCACAATCTAAAATATGCATTAGGAACTCTACGTATATAAATTACTTAAATTACCTTTAAGTATACCGATCGTCATATCTCGACAAGCTGAGTCGATCTAGACAAGGGTGTCCGTCCGTCTGTCCATTATAATTTGTTGTTATGGACCAATCTTCACGAAATTTTGCATGTAGGATGTGTTGTGCCCTATGAAGACCCCTATTATTTTCGGTAAAGATCGGTTAATATTTAGGGGATTAAATGGACCAAATACTAAATTTTTGTCGGTTTTTCTGATCGCTCCAGAGGCCGCAATTATGGCCCAAACATCGCGAATTTTTACATGGAGAAGGGGATCGGGCCAGAAAATAAGCATGCATCTTTTCATAAAAATCGGTCAATATTTAGCGGGTCAAATTGACCCTGACTTTTGTGTGAAAAATTAAAAAATTGTATGACATAGATCCGAGAATGAGATAGACCCGAGAAGTTTATAGTATATCCAAGAGGAGTGGTTGGCGTTTAAATTGATACCAATTATATTGTCGTATGTACTCGGATGTGGGAGTTACACGTAAATATTTACAGGTGCTTACGTATTCAGATATTGTTTAGTAACACATTACCACACTAGAGGGCGGAAATATACGTTCCATGAGGTTCCAGTTATGGTTAAGGACAACGCCTATAATTTTTGGTGATGATCAGATAATAATTTTGGGGTGAAGTGGACCGAAACTTTTTTTTGTTTGTTTTTGTTTTTCGATTCGATATATAGGCTACAATTATAAGCCGATTATCACAAAACAACCCACGGTGAAGGGAGTATGGACAAGTAATTAGAAGGGCTGTACTGAATATTGGTAATATTCGGAAAATATGTCAGTATAAGGAAGAGGTGATATTGACCTTTAATCAGGCAAAAGAGTGGAACTATCACAAAATATTACCCAGGCTCGGAATAAAAATCCGCAGAAAGATAGAGTTCTGTGGTAGTTGTGTAGGATATCGTATAGTTGGCCCCGTCCGACTATACTGCTCCGCTCACTGGTTTTCCTATGTATATATAAATCTATACATTATTAAAACTATAACTGCGTCTTTCCTACAAAGCCTACAAAGAATTCCAAATAGTTGTTGCTGTTGTTATTTTTTTTTCATTATTCTTGCTTTGTTTTCAATTATTAAGAAAGTCAATATTAAACTCGTGTCAATAATATTCCAACACTCAAAGTTTATTTCTATTGTTTTCCGAATTGTGTGTCTGTGTGTGTGTGAAAAACACAAAAACTTACAGCATTATAAGTTTGAAATGACATGCAAATCGTTTCGATGCAATTTTCAAAAAAAAAAAAAAAAACACAAAGAAGTGTAAATATTTACTTTTTTCAAACACACAGGAGAAATTTCAAAAGAAATGTGTACTGTTGTTGACGTTGTTGTTGTTGTTGTTTGTTTTCCTACTCTCTTAAGTGTGCATTGACGTCTGACTAACATGTGTGTAAAATGTGTGAGAGTGTGTTCGTACATGTGTTCAAATGAATGTGCAATCAATCAATTGGATAAGAACACGAAAGATGATTGTGATAATTGATTGATTTGATTGCAATATTTTGCTTCTTTAAAAAAATATTGTAAATTGTTTACAATTAATTATATTTAATTTGAGCGATTACATAATAGAATTATGTTGAAATGTTTCCTTGTAATCAGGAATTTTAACGGAGACGTTTGATAAAAATAACTTAGCACATGAATAAAAACGTCGAAAAAAAGTTTCTTTGGAATTAGGCATTCCACAAAAGTCATTAAACCATATTTAACATGAAGACCTTGTTCTTAGAAGTCTTATAAGATTCTGCTAATACAAGAAATCAATCCTCCTAATCACCAACAATGTATTTTTGCTGAATGTGTTCCTGAATTGTATGCACATGATTCGGAACTGCAACAAAAAATAATCATGACTTATTAGGATAATTTTCTCTTGGTGGCTATGTCAACAAGCAAAATTTTCCGATATGGTGCTCGGTGAATACCAAAATATATTGCTAAAAAAGAAACCTCTCCATCCTCAATATGTGACTTGATGCAATGCGGCAGAATCCTTGGACTTTATTTTTCCGAATATAAGGTTGGATTAACAGTTACGCTGACTGGATTTCGCCCTCGAGAGATGATGATTAATAATTTTGGGGTAGTCACAAATAGCCATCGATGCTTAAAACTTAACACCATGCGACTTCTAAGATTTAAACCAGCAGAGTCGATTGAAGACCTCAACGATAGAATTCGTCAGGTGTCCCATGTCACAAATTCTATCAACTCAATCGATCCAATATTCGGTATTTTTTCAACCAAATTGGCTGTAATTTTAAATGTGGATTCTCATTGGGTGAAAAATCTCCCTACGATCAATATTGGCTTAAGATTCAGGGTAGACTCTCGATATTCTGTATGTTGGGTATTTAAGACAGGGGTTTTAACTGTATTGGCTGTGATTTGTATTGATATTTTTGGACCTCTAAAGATATATTTGGACCTCTAAAGAAGAACATCTTTTAACCAATAATTATCAATATTGGTCCACTTTATAGGGTAGGGTAGGTATGTATCACGGTACGCCTGCATATAGCAGTACTCATTGGGTGTCAAATGGTACTCATTGGGTGTCAAATGGATTCTTATAATTGGGTGTCAAATCTTCATACCTAAAATGATCAATATTGGTGTACTGTTTTAGGTAGCTCCCACAAAACGGTACCTATCAAATTTTTAAAATGTTGTTGAGTTTCGACACGTTTTTCAACCAAATCGGCTCTAATTTTATATTTTGGGTACTAATTGGGAACAAATATTTATAATAAAAACCAGTGAGCGGAGCAGTATAGTTGGACGGGCCGACCATATGATACACTACACAACTTCCACGAAAAACTAACTTTGTGTGGTTCTATATTTTGAGCTTGGGCAATATTCCGCGATATTTGCGCTCTCTTGACCGACTACAGGTCAACAAATATTATTAATATTCAGTACGGTCCTTCTAATTAATTGTACATATTCCCTTCACCGTGGGTTGTGTTGTGATGTTCGGCTTTCAATTGTGGCCTATAGATCGATTCAAAATAAGAAGTTTTTGGTCCATTTTAACCCAAAATTATAATCTGATCATCACCGAAAATTATAGGCGTTGTCTGGAACCTCATGGAGCATTTTCAAGCGATCAGTGCTATATTTCCGCCTTCTAGTGTGGTACTGGGTTACTAAATAATATATTAATTCGTAAGCACCTGTAAATATTTAAGTATAACTCCCACGTCCGAGTACATATGACATATAATTGGTATCAATTTAAAGGTCAACCACTGATCTTGGATATACTATCAACTTCTCGGGTCTATGTCCTTCAGGGGAAAATATATACGCTATAGAAAACAATTTTTTTTTAATTTTTCACACAAAAGTCAGGGTCCATTTGACCTGCTAAATATTTACCGATCTTTATCAGGCATGCTTACTAACAGGCATGCTTATTCTTTGGCCCAATCCCCTTCTCCATGTAAAAAATCGAGATGTTTGGGCCATAATTGCGGCCTCTGGAGTTACCAGAAAAACCGACAAAAATTAAGTATTTGGTCCATTTCATCATCTAAATATTAACCGATCTTCATCGGCCAGAACCCATCCTACATGCAAAATTTCGTGACGATTGGTCCATAACTGTGGCCTGTATCGTGTTTACAAATTATAATGGACAGACGGACGGACGGACACACATGTCTAGATCGATTCAGCTAGTCGAGATATGACGATCGGTAAACTTAAAGGTGGGTCTAGGACCAATATTCCGCGGCGTTACAAACTCTTGGGGCTGCACAAAGCTATAATACCCTGTGTAGGGTATAATTAAGAATATCAAGCCATGATAAAATGTAGTCGCCATACAACTGTATTCCTAATTTTCGAAATTTTTAGAATTTCAACGGAGTTGGCTCCAATATGATATTTTAATTTCGGTCGATTTTTGGGTATGTTGTAGCTGTACCATAGCATTCTTTTTTGGTATTTTGATGGTCCTGGGCGCATTTTAGTATTACGAAGTGGCTGTAATTTGGTATTCCGGGGCTTGGTGAGTAAATAACTTATTCAAAAAAAAAAAAATATATATATATATATATATATATAAATCCATGTTTTTACATAGCTCCGACGCAATACTCACGCGTAATTTTCAGTATGTGCAAGGTTGTAGCCCAATATTCTAACCAGATTGCCTGTAGATTAATATTTCTTTTCCGCCTGGCTGAAAATTTGCCATAAGATAGCTTCAATATATAAAAATCCCGATCGATTTTAGGTAATTTGAATGGCTAATTTATGGTGGAGGAAATACAAATTTCGGTCAGGCGAAATGTACTTGTTATTATTTAGTGTT
The DNA here is from genome assembly GCF_032173495.1 of Musca vetustissima. NCBI lineage: Eukaryota > Metazoa > Arthropoda > Insecta > Diptera > Muscidae > Musca > Musca vetustissima. The sequence continues at coordinate 4,061 of NW_026885385.1, read as the reverse complement.
ATCCCTTTACAACAAAGGACAAACTTTTTTTAATTATGAAATCTATAATTTACTTTAATTGTCATTAAATTTCCCGCAGTTTGTTTAAAGTCATACTTTAGCGCCATCTATACATTAGTTTACGAATTACATAAAGCCACGCTTATATCGCACTCTGGAGAAAAACAAATAAACGAAAACATAGAATCATTCCATGAATTAGGAAGAAATTACACTAGCGCCTCAAAGTATGCTTTACTTTATGAATGATTCATACTCTACCATCATTTCAATAACAGTCTTAAAAAAATTGGCACTCAAACGAAAGAAAGAGGAAAGACTGTCGAAAGTGAAGTGACTAGGTATTCACAAAGGAGTAATTTCAGCCAGTCAGCATTACTAGGACGAGGTCCAGAGAAATTCCGCACCGAAAAGATAAAAGTCGCCAGGGAACATTGTCAAAAAAATATATAACATTAGATTTCCAATAGCATCAAGTCGTTTTTATAGCTGCAGTATTAATCTGATTGTAAAAGCTGAGGTAAAAATGATTTCTGATTTTGGAAAGCGCCAAATAAAAGCTTGTGGTAAAAAAAAAAATATATTAATCGCCTGGTTAAACTAACAGTTTCCTTCAGAAGACAGAGTGGAACGTTTAAGGTAGTCCCAACAAAATATTCTACAGACCAAAAACCTTGTAGAGAAGGCTCACTCTATAAACAGAAGCCTCCTACAGGTCCCCTATAAAACCCTTCCCAAATCTTTTACATATACCCTATATAGGGCCTCTATGAAAAAGTACACCTTAGTACATATTAAATAGAAACATATCTCCAAGATGATTTGAATTTATAAAATAGGTTCGAAAAGGAACGGGGATGAAGTGACTGTAATTCTTGAATCTTGAAGGTAAAATATTTCCACGTAGAACATTTTCAAAGTAGATGCATGTATTTCCATAGACTCCATATAAAAATCCCAGACGATCTCCGGTATTTTAAAGGTGTGGATAGAACCTTTTCCAACCATTTGGGATTTTGTAGCTAAAAAATTTCCACGTTTCCAGAGTATAAGAAACCTCGCATACCATGGCCCGAACTATTTCATTTTCTCCTCAAAGAAATCTAAATGCCTTTTTTTAGGGGACCGACCAACCGATTATAGGTATTTCAAAGGCTCTTTCCTCATTTTCCAGACTTAGAGGCTCAAATTTGGATTTTCATTTTCTCAAAGGATAACAGGCCTCTTTACAATATTTTATTGTTTCACATAAAAATATATAGTCTTCAAACCTTTAATATCTACTATAAATATATAAATCTATATACTACTATAAATCTCTCATCAATCTGAAGTTGAACTCTTTGTTGGGACCTTCTGGTTAATTAAAAACAATTATTGACTTCGTGTTCATCTGGTATGATTGTCCTGGAAATCACCTAAACTAAAACTAATCTCTGGATATTTGCTCTTCAGTAAAGACTATACCCTTAGCTGTTCACCTCGTCTACATAGTCGCCTTCCTTACGCTTCGTGGCTACATAGATACCAGGTCCTCTTGGATTATTGTTCGCCACCAGGTGTTTTTTGGTCGACCTCGGTTTCTTGATCGATTCAAGTGACTGTGGTTACGCTATAGACATTTTTTTTCCTAAGGTATGGCTAACCAATTTCCTATGTTTAATCTGCTTTCATGGTTCGTTAGTCTCCACAGCTCTACATTAGTTATGTCGTTGGGCCAGAATATTCAGCATATGATCCTAAGGTATCTGTTTATGAATACTTGTAACTTTTGCGTGATGGTATTTGACACAAGCCAGCTTTCACTGCCGTATAGCAGAAACGACTTTATACACGCTTCGAGTATTTTAAGTTTGGTTTTCCTGAATATATGTGAGCTTCTGCCGAACATAGATAGTCTATAAATAAAAAATATAAAACCTCCAAGCCATCCAGATCACTTATGTGACAAAATAATGGGTATCAACTCGTCAAACACAGTCTCTGTTTTCAGCACGTCTATGCTGAATGCCAATTCTAAAAACTCATTCACCTTTGGCTCATATGTTATGACTTCTACTCTTCTATAAAGGCAACACGAACAGACGAAAACGATGTTCACATCGTTTACATTGACCCTTGTCCTACACTCCTGACAACATAGACCACTGACACTTAGTGGCCTATGACTCGTACAGAATGTAAAGTCTTTCCGGGCGACATTTACATTTTTCTCTCTTCAGAATATCTATTCATTAGTTCCCTGATTCAGCAGTTTTGAAATATTCCCATTGCTAAAATACCCAACTCGTCTGTAGAGACTCCTACAGTTCGTCGACCATTCCAGCTCGCTTATTCAGTGCATGCGTTTGCCTACAAACTCTCCCCGCTTCATATTGTATGTAAAGACTTCCTGCTTCAGCTCCATCAGCTCATCTATAGATAGTCGCATATAAAGATTGCCTTCAGCTCTTCTATAAGAACCTCTTTCAGTTTGTCTATAGAGACTCCCACCACCACACCTATAATGATCCCTTTCCGTAAATACTCCCTATAGTCCTATGCAGCCCCTCTGTCAGCTAAAATATAAAATTATCCTGTAGATATGTAAATAGATTCTTACCGGTTTTCTTTAAGGGAACCCCCCCCCCCCCCCCCCCCCCCCCCCCCCCCCCCATTCACGATTTTTTATTTTTAAGATTTTAAATGGGCTGGTAAATGAATACCAATGCTTGTTAAGGTTTGTAACTTGGCACATATGTATTTGAAGATTTAAAAAGGAAAAAAAATAATTTACCAAAATTTGTTGTTGTTGTTGTTTTGTTGTTGTTTTTTGGGTTCAAAGAAAAGTCCATATTGTCGATGGCGGGCATGATAACTCCTCACTGGAACATCTCCGAAAATTCCAACTGTTTTAGAAAGAGGACATGTCTGGCTCTCGTATGAACTAGGATTATTGACTTCGCACAACAATTAACAAAATGGCGGAACTTTGAAAAATTTTTTATGGAAAATCGCCTATTTTTTACCACAAACTAAGTTAAAAAATAAGGAAGATCTTCACCGATTAGCTTTATCCTAGTTCATACGAGAGCTATACACTCCCAGAGAAACGTTGCAAAATTTGAAACCGATTGGATTATTAGTTTTTGAGTTATCGTGCCCGCCATTCGTTTTGAGAAAAACGCGTTTAAAGTTTGAGAAGCCCTTTAGCCGTCACTTGATGCTAACACAATAAATCGGCTATATCTTTAAGAGTTCTTGAGATTTTCACTTGAAATTTTGTAGAGACATTCTAGAATTAGAGTAGATTCGAATTAAATCAAAAAAAATTTTGACACCGAGAATGGGGGGGTCCCCTTAAGCCAAGTATACAGACTTGCTTTATATAGTATCCAAAGACTTCCTGCAGCTTTTCTCTAAAGATATTAAGCAGCTTGTGAGCTATGAGGATTCTCTTTAACACATCTTTTAAGACTCTCTTCAGCTTGTATATGAAGACATCCTGCAGCACTATTAAGACCTTCTTCGTCTTATCTAAAAATAATGGCTTCGATTTCCTTCACATCGTCCATAAAGGTTCCCTTCACTTCGTCTATTAAGATTCCCTATAGTCCGTTTCTAAATACTCCCTTTAGTCTCTCCTTGGCCTGCTATACAGATTCCTTCTAGGTCGTTTATAAAGACCAATTCAGCTCGTCTTCCAGGTTGTGTATAAAGATTCTTACCAGCTCGAGGCCTTCCAGCACGTCTATAAAGACTCCATTCTCCTCGTTTATCGATATTATTTTCAGCTTGTCCATAAAACTTTCAGCTGCTCTACAAAGACTCATTATTGCTCCTACATAAGGACATCCTTAAGTTTGAATATAAAACTACAACGACTCTCTTCAGCACGTCTACAGAGAGTCCGGCTGTTAAAATACCTTTCATTTGTCGTTAGGACTCCCAGCTCATCTATTAAGTATCCCTGGCCCACAATATCCAATTTCTAGTTATTATCACCTAATTCCCCATATATCCATAAATACCACTCATCGCATTTACAATTGCTTTACAGATATCCAATTTAAATGTGAAAC
>NW_026885384.1:0-63524 GCF_032173495.1 Musca vetustissima | reverse complement strand
GGGAGAATATATATATATATATATATATATATATAGAAGCTCTATTCAATTCATTTCAAAATTTAATACGTTGTGCAAAATTTGTGTCAATTTTGTGTAAAATCGGGCGAAAATATATATGTAGAATCTTTATCAAAATTTGAACCGATTTCAATGAGGATGGCAGAGATTAACTTATATTACCTACAGTTTATTGTACAAAATTGTGTGGCAATCGGACAAACTTTGCACAATTTACATAAAATCGGAAGAAAAAATAAATAGGAGCTATATAAATCTGAACCTATTTTCAGGAAACTTTACACACATCACTCCAGACTCATTTCAGTACACTATGCCAAATTTTGTGCAAATCGAAATATGTATAAGGATTTTGGTACACCATTTACATTAAATCGGACGAACATTTATATAGGAGCTATATGTAAATCCAAAACGATTTTCACGAAACTTAACGTGCACTATTCTAGACTTAACTAAGTACGATGTGCCAAATTTCGGTCAAATCGAAAGATATATAGGGACTTTGGTACACTATTTACCTTAAATCGGACGAAAATATATATGGGAGTTATATCTACGAAAGCTATATCTAAATCTTAACCGATTTTTCCCAATTTCAATAGGGTTTCTCCTTGGGTCAAATAAGTGAACTGTGCCAAATTTTGTCCAAATCGGATCACAAATGCGGTCTATACTTTGTTAACAAAAATACATGGACGGACGGACGGCCAGACGGACATGCTTTAATCGACCCAAAAAGTGATTCTATGCATATTCTCAAAAGGAACCATGTGTCTATCTCGTTTCCTTTTGCCTGTTACAAACATATGCACAAAGACATAATACCCTGTACCACAGTGTGATGAAGGTATAAAAAGATTTTGGTTCAAGAACCCCAAAATACCGAAAATTGGGGGGTACCCTTATATGGGGGCTACCCGAAAAAATTGACCTATATTTATAATTTATAGTGGAGAGATTTGATACCTAATAAGAACTCGACGTACTAAATTACAGTCAATTCGATCGAAAAATATGATCAGAACCCCCAAAATACGTACGTTATGCCAAATTTCGTGCAAATCGAAAGATATATAGGGACTTTGGTGCACCATTTGCGTGAAATCGGACGAAACTATATATGGGAGCTATATCTAAATCTGGACCGATTTTCACGAAACTTGGCAGACATCACTTTAGGCTTAATTCAGTACGTTATGCCAAATTTCGTGTAAATCGAAAGATATAGAGGGACTTTGGTGCCTAATTTACCTTAAATCGGACGAAAATATATATGGGAGCTATATCTAAATCTGAATCGATTTTTCCCAATTTCAATAGGGTTCGTCCTTGGGCCAAATAAGTGACCTGTGCCAAATTTCATTCAATTCGGATCACAAATGCGACCTGTATATTGTTTACAATTTAACATGGACAGACAAACGGACGGACATGCATAAATCGACTTAGAAACTTTTGCCTGTTACAAACATATCACAAAGACATAATACCCTGTACCACAGTGTGGTGAAGGGAATAAAAATATGTTTTAGAATGACCATTGTAATTATACCCTAGACAAGTAACGCAATTTCAATTTTGGTAACGCCGAGAAATGTTGGTCCTAGACCCACCTGAAGTATACAGATCGTCATATCTCGACTAGCTGAGTCGATCCGTCTGTCCATTATAATTAGTTAACAAAATACAGGCCATAGTTATGGAGCGATCATCACGAAATTTGGATGGGCTCTGGCCAAAGAAGACCCTTGTTGGTTCTGGTAATGATCGGTTAATAATTAGGGGATGACATTGATTAAAACCTTTATTTTATACCCTACACAACTATGTTGTCAGGGTATTATAGCTTTGTGCAGCCCCAAGAGTTTGTAACGCCGCGAAATATTGGTCCTAAAACCACCTTTAAGTATACCGATCATCATATATCGACTAGCTGAGTCGAACTAGACATGTGTGTCCGTCCGTCCGTCTGTCCATTACAATTTGTAAACACGATACACAGTGGGAAAAAATGCCGATCTAGCGCGCAGAAAATAAAAAAATGAAGTTGAAGGAAACTTTAAAACATTAATGCAGTTTTAAAGTAGAGTGTTGAGAGTACTTAAGTCCGTATAAAATAATCCGAATAAATAAGCTAGAACGGAATAACGGTTCATTTAAAATATAAATTTTTTCCAATGTTAAAAATGGTATTTTTTAGCTACAAAATTGCGATGGTCATGTGCATTCTGTGAATATATTATTATAAGATTTTGTCCATTTTTGATATATAGCATTGGTATTTAATTAAATGGTATAGTTATATAACCCATAAGTTATTTTAATTTAGGTGTTTCGGGCTAAATATATATAAGGCCCGTTTTTTAAATTCCTTCAATTAAAATAGGGGTTTAGTATGGAGTGCAGTCGAGTTCATCGTTGATTTTTGTTTTATTTTTCTTGTGTGTCTGTCTAGAACATCATACTAAATTTTTTCCTGCGACTTACTGCGATTCTCGGATTTATGGCAATTTTTTTGAAAAAAAATGCCAATTTGGTGTAGAATGCTTTTTTAAAGTTTTGTTCAAATAAAATTAAAAATTTGTGAATTTTTTTGATATAATTCATCAAATATGATGAATAGCAGATAAGAAAAAAACAAGTTCAAAATGTTCAACCTAAGGTTCCAGAGTACTGGGTGTGAGTATGAAAATGAGGGTATTTAATTAAGCTGCTCCAAACGTTGATTTTAAACTCATGCACTGAATATACATTTATTCCAAATGTCTTTCTAAATAAAAAAAAATGAAATTACAACGAAATCGGTTGTAAGAGTCTTCTAAAATACCGCAGGTAAAGGGTCCACTTTATGAACCCTGGAAAAATATCATTGGTGTAACATTCATATATACACTGTTTTACCTATATTTATGAATTTCGTGGAGGTGGAGTTTATGGACTTTTATTATACCTGTTATGGGATCAAAACTCGGATTCTGAATGTGATTAGTATTTAATAAGTAACGCCTAAATTTTGTAAAATATATATATAGTTTAATGTTTTAGATATGTAATATTAACAATAATAAAGATATATATAATAACAATAGTGTTTGGCCTTAACCCACTTTTTACCTTCTAAATGTTTCGGAATTTTTAAAAGAAGCTCCCATTTTAGGAGTACTATTAGTTATAACGAAAAATGTTGCTTAGTAAAAAATTTTTAAAAAGCTTCAAAATTGTAATTTTCTCCTAAAAACTTAAGTTTTTTTCTAAAAAAAACGGCGCTTAGTGGGTTAATAAAAAATATTGCCAAATTTTTTCATAAATTAATTCAAATTATCCATCTAAATCTATTCTTATCCAAGATATCGATAAACACACAGTAAAACATCTACTTTTATTTTCTGTGCGCTAGATCTGCCTTTTTTCACACTGTGCGATAGAGGCCACATTTATGGACCAATCTTCACGAAATTTTGCATGTAGGATGGGTTCTGGCCAAAGAAGATCCCTATTTAGGGGATGAAATGGACCAAATACTTAATTTTTGTCGGTTTTTCTGGTCGCTCCAGAGGCGACAACGCGAATTTTTACATGGAGAAGGGGATTGGGCCAAAGAATAAGCATGCATGTTTTGATAAAGATCGGTCAATATTTAGCGGTTAAAATGGTCCCTGACTTTTGTGTGAAAAAAGAAAAAAATTGTATTCTATGGCGTATATATTTACTCCTAAAGGAGATAGACCCGAGAAGTTGACATAATATCCAAGAGGAGTGATTGACCTTTAAATTGATACTAAGTATATTGTCGTATGTGGGAGTTACACATAAATATTTACAGGTGCTTACGTACTCAGAATTAGTTAGCAACCCATTACCACACTAGAGGGCAAAAATATAAGTCTGATCGTTTTGAAATTTTCCATGAGGTTCCAGTTATGGTCAAGGACAACGCCTATAATTTTCGGTGATTATCAGATTATAATTTTTGGATGAAGTGGACCGAAAACTTAATTTTTAGTATTTTTTTCGAGTCGATCTATAGACCATAAATTATAAGCCGAACATAACAACACAAGTAATTGGAAGGGCTGCAATGTTCTGAAAATATGCCAGTGTAAGGAAGAGGTGCTATTGACCTCTAATCAGTCATGAGGGTGCAAATAACACGAAATAGTGCCCAGGCTCGGAATAAAAATCCGCAGAAAGTTTGAGTTCCGTGGTTGTTGTGTAGGGTATCGTATGGTTGGCCCCGTCCGCCTATACGGCTCCGCTCACTGGTTGTTTATTTTTCTGGTCACATTTGGGGCCACAATTAAGACCCCAACACCACGAAACTTTAGACTAGGTAGGGAATCTGGCCAAAGATTCAAATGGACCCCGACTTGTATGTGAAAAATTACAACATTTGTATTCTGTGACATATATATTTACTCCCGTAGGTCATAGACCAGAGAAGTTGATAGTATATCCCAACAGAATTTGTTGTTCTTTAAATTGTTAGCAATTATAGTGATGTATCTACTCTGATGTGGGAATTATAGGTAACTATTTTAAAGTGTATATGTGTTAATATATTGTTTTTACCCCACCAGAGGGCGGAAATATCGCGCTGATCGCTTGGAAATTCTACATAACGTTCCGGTTATGGTCAAGGACGGCGCCTATAATTTTTGGTGTTGTTGAGATGTATTTTTGTCTGATTTTCTAGTCACTCTAAAGTCCATTATTGTATGCAAAACGTCACATGTTTTACACGGTGAAGGGGATCTAATCAAATACTTAAACGGCTGTTTAGATGATGATCGGTCAATATTCTGATGGTCAAATCAATCAAAACCTATAGCGATCAAATTTGTATTTTATGGCGTAAATATCCATCTCGCTTAAAAAAGATTTTGAAAATATGCCAGGGTTAGAAAGGGGCGCTATTGACCTAAAATCGATCTATAGGGTACATATGTTGCGAAATATTAGCCAGGCTCAGTATATAGAACCACAGAAAGTTATATTTTCATTGTAGCTGTATGGATCGGCTCTGTCCGGCTATACTGCTCCGCTTACTGGTTTTTATTATACCCTTTACCAAACTATATATAGTTTCGTCCGATTTCATGTAAATGGTGCCCCAAAGTCCCTATATATCATTCGATTTGCACGATATTTGGCATAACGCACTGAATTGATCCTAGAATAATGCCTGCCATGTTTCGAGAAAATCGGTCCAGATTTAGATATAGCTCCCATATATAGTTTCGTCCGATTTCATGTAAATGGTGCCCCAAAGTCCCTATATATCTTTCGATTTGCACAAAATTTGGTATAACGTACTTAATTGAGCCTAGAATGTTGTGTGCCAGGTTTCGAGAAAATCGGTCCATATTTAGATATAGCTCCCATGTATAGTTTCGTCCGATTTCCTGTAAAGGGTGCACCAAAGTCTCTATATATCCTTCGATTTGCACGGAATTTGGCATAAATATAACGATTTAGAGATAGCTCCCTTTTATTATAGATTGATTTTAAGTAATTGACGCGACAAGGAACCAATAGGCTGATAGGAACAAAACGTTCTGAAATTAATATAACCTAATCTGTGACAAGTTAGTTTGAAATCGCTTAATATTTGGATAGAGCTTCCATATATATTTTCGCCCGATTTCAAGTAAATTGGGCATCAAACTCTTTATGTTAGTCAGATTGACATCAAATTCTGCACTACGTACAAAATTGAGCATAGAATTGCGTAGTTGCGTTTTATAGAAGTACAGACATATCCCAACGGATGACCTATTTATATTTGTTTGAAGTCGATTTACATACTTTTGTCCCATTGTAACAAACGAATGACATGTTTATGGATAGATCTAAGTCGATTCACATTTAGATAAATATCACATATTTTATTTCATCCAATTTCATGTTAATAGTCTTGTTTAATATACCCATAGTGGTGAAGGGTATCATATAGTCGGCCCCGTCCGACTTTACTACTTTCCTTGCTGGTTTTTTACATATACTCGTAGTATGTAGATTCCTTAAGGCGTAGTGTATATAATATTCAACTACGCCAAATATTTCGCTGGTTATACTAGTTACATATTGTTTTTGCAAATTTGGTGTTGAAGTTGTGTTGTTTTTTTTGCTGTTTCTGCTGCTGCTGTTGTTGTTGTTGTTCTAAAATACAACGGTTGAATGCATCACAACACTTCAAGAGTGAAACACAGCATGTCGTACCACATGACGCATGAGTGTCAAAAACTGAATGTTTTACTCCTGGTGAAGAGTATAGAATATCATGGCTGAGTGGTTTATATACAACTATATGTGTATGTGAGTCTGTGCGAATGTTTATGGGCACACAATTTTTTGTTCGAGTGGAATAGAAAGAAATATGCCATAATAGAAATGAATATTTACACATATTTGACAGATAGAAACAGCAACAACAACGACACTAAACACAACGCTTTTTGCAGTTTATTCAAATAAATTTTCAGTTTTTTTGTTGTTTTTGTCAAATATGAAAAGTGATATTCATATTTCGTGTTTTTTAGATGAAATATTTTGAAGGGCTTATTGTGGAGAAAAAAACAAACAAAACTTTTTCAGTTAACAGGTTTTTTCAATATATGAAAAATTCAGCATGCAAAATTTAGCAAATATGTGTGAAAAAAATTCAATTTTAACTTTAAAAATATTTTAAACTATTAAAACTATTAAACCGTAATACAGAGTATGTGGAAAAACTGGGGTGGACACATTCGGAATATGGAGGATATATTAGTATCCAATTTTTCGAAAGGCAAAGATAGACATAAATTCTAGAGGGACATACAAATATTCCTACAATTTTCTTTCGGGGCTACTTTATTGTGGTTGTGTCGAACTGCTTCAGATGTAGATAGAGCTCCCACATATATTTTTTGACCGATTTCATTCAAAAATGGCCCGAGTCATATAAATGGTTCATCAACCACTCTAAATCATCCTAAATATAATATTGAGTAGATTACCGAATTAAAATGCCGAACGGTACTTACTAATTTCGGTAGTCCTTCGTAAATGCTGTTTCTTTTCCAATAAAAATCATAGTAGGATCATTGCCAGATTTTTTTACTTTACTTTTAAAATAAAAATCATAGTAGGAGCATTGCTGGATTTTTTTACTTTTCTTGCTGGTTTTAATTTAGAGTAGCCCTCATATAACGATACCTACCAACTTTCGGTATTTTGTTCAGTTTGAACACGTGTTTGAACCAAAATTGCCGTAATTGTATATCTTTCATTTTCATCATTTTGTGGATTTTTGGCATGCCTTTTAACCGATTTTTTAAAGAATATTTTCCAGGGACTACATATGGCGTGGATTCTTTAAAGAATATTTTTCAGCGACATACAGAAGGCGTGGGGGTGGCGTAGGGGATGATAGATACCAATCAACGGCTCTGATTGGCTTTAATATGGCGAAGTCCAGGCTTATCTTGGTCCCTCTTTCATCTCAATTGTGGACACTGACCTCCCGCGGTACCACCTGGGGAGCTATTCTCATCACCCACGATGAAATAGTGAGCTAATATGTGCCGCGAGTTCACCCATAAGAATTATAAAAAATGGGTTGAGGCGTCGTGTTAGTTGCTCGGAAAACCCAACCTACTATGAAAAAGCTAAGAAAAAGAAAACCAAACCCCTCTAATGTTGACAACTCCCGCAAACGTATAAAGGACCACGATCTGCGAGTCTGCACTTGGAATGTGCGCACCTTGTACAAACAGGCGCAGTGTTCGCTCTGGCGGATACACTCAAGAAGTACAAAGCCGATATTATTGCCTTACAAGAAATGCAATGGAAAGGGACAGGCGTAAGTAAGTCAGACGATTACGCCCTGTATTATAGCTGCCATGAAACGAGACATGAATTTGGCTGCGGATTTATAGTTAACAGTTGAATAAAAGACCTTGTCTCCAGATTCATCCAGAAGATGAGCGAATTGCTATAATCCGTATAAAAGCGATGTTATTTTACGCCCATGCTCCGACCGAAAATAAAGATGAACACACGAAAGTCATATTTTACGAGCGCATAGAAACAGCACATGACCGTTGCCCTGGCCATGACATTAAAATTCTGCTAGGAGATTTTAATGCTAAAACGGGAGGGAAAATATCTTTGGCCCCAACATCTAAAAATTCAGACTTCATGAAGAAACATCCGACAACGGCATTAGGTTGATAGACTTCGCGGCAGGAAAAAACATGGTATTTAGCAGCACCAGATTTAAGCATCTCGATATGCACATGGACACCTGGATCTCTCCTGATCAAGTAACGAAAAATCAAATTGATTATGTTGTGGTAGACGGAAGGCATTCATCCAGTGTTTTAGACGTCCGATCGACCCGAGGAGCGAATATCGATTCGGACCATTACCATGTGGTAGCCAAGGTACGCACCCATCTTAATGTTGCAGCAAAGGTGCGAACACGGAAACTCGACGTCGAAAAGCTGCAAACACAACAGGTAGCCGAGGCCTACTCCGCTCAACTTACCCATCTGCTTGAAGAAAGCACTTCTTGTTCCGATAATAGTATAGAAGCACGTGATGGAGAATTATCGGGAGAAAAGGAGAGAGGAGAAACGTGTTTTCAGAAAAAGAAGAAAGAACTAGAAAAACGTGAACGTGAGTAAATCGAGATGTACAGGAGTTAGAATGAAGTCCGGAAATTTTACCAACGAGTAAAACACCAAACCGAATGCTTTGGTGCAGGCACATCCTCCTGTAGAGATAAAGAAGGAAACCTGGTGACAGATACAGACAGCGTGTTGAGGATCTGGAAGGAGCATTTTGAAAAGCTTCTAGTATCAAATAGTGGCGATGAAGAAGATACCCCTGAACCAATAAGAGATGATGGTATAGAGTGTATACCACCTAGCCAAGATGAGGTCATAAAAGCAATTAATCGGCTCAAGAACAACAAAGCAGCAGGAGCCGATGGGTTACCAGCCGAACGATTCAAGACTGGTGGCCAGATGCTGGTCGGGAGCATGCGCCAGGTGATTAGCACAATTTGGCTAGATGAATGCATGCCCAATGATTGGAACATCAGCATCCTGTGTCCCGTGCACAAAAAAGGAGACAAGACGATATGTGCCAACTATAGAGGAATAAGTCTCCTTCCCATCGCATATAAAGTGCTACCCAGTGTGCTGTGTGAACGATTGAAGCCAATGGTCAATGACATCATCGGACCATACCAATGCGGCTTCAGACCTGGCAAATCCACCATTAACCAGATTTTCACTCTACGCCAAATCATGGAAAAGACCCACGAAAAACACATCGACACATACCACCTATTTGTCGACTATAAAGCTGCATTCGACAGCCCTATCCGTTAAGAGGTGTTTAAAGCCATGTCTGCGTTCGGCATTCCTGCAAAATTAATACGGCTATGCAGGATAACTTTATGTGGCACAAGGTCAGCAGTTAAAGTAGGAAAGGTCCTATCGGAGTCCTTTAATACCGAACGAGGATTCAGACAAGGTGACAGTTTGTCGTGTGATCTTTTTAACATCCGGACGGACAGACGAACATGCATAAGTCGACTCAGAAAGTGATTCTATGCATATTCTCAAAAGGAACCATGGGTCTATCTCGATTATTTTTGCCTGTTACAAACATATGCACAAAGACATAATACCCTGTACCACAGTGTGGTGAAGGGTATAAATATGCCGACCACTGGTACATCCTGATTAGGCAGATGACCAGAAGCTGATTTTCGTCGCATTAACATAACAAAATTATACGCCTAAAAATATTTCCATAGAGTTTTTCAACAAACCCCACTTTGTCCTTATATAGCTTTCCTATCACTTATTATGGGTTGTGTAAAAGTAAGATACATAGACGTCAACTTCCCGACAACGATATATCACTGTAATCTCCTCTACAACAACCGTTATTTGCGACTCACCAACGCACAGTGGATGTTGTTGACATTTTATTCAAAATTAGAACTGTCTTCAGTTCTAATTTTGTTCAAAATCTGACTTTTAGGTTAAAGCACAAAATATCCTTAAATATTGCCAGAACGTTATTTCCCGTGACATTAATTTCAAAATGTTAAAGTAAACTTTCCAGACAAATGTCACGATATCTATTGTTTGAATTCAAAGCACGTTCATTGTTGGTTGAAAGTTAAACATTAAGAAATCTCTGGTTAAACAATAGCAAACAAAGTTTTGTTATGTTCGATATGTGTTTGTTAGAAGTTTTGTTCCCCTAAGGAAGTACCATATAAGCGAAGTGATTTGTGATTCGTCTCAACTATAGCGGGCAATGATTTAAAAGGTTCAGCAACTCAATTCAATAGCAGCAGTGACTTGATTCTCGGTCAACATATTTTATTTTGCCCTCATTTAATAAATTTCATATTAAGCTAAGAAATATTGGCGAATGTACAAATTGATCTGAGAATGGGTTCCCCCATATATTGTGAAGTCTCAAGCACTTCCTTGTGAACCGCAATAAACAAACCAAAAAACGAATATTTTTACAATTTTTACCTTTTGCATGCAGGATGTAGCCTTTATGTCCTTTGAATACTGACCCCAAAACAATTTCAGTTTTTGGTTCCACATTTCTTTTTTTCTCTGAACATTTATAACTTTTCCTAGCCATTGAGTGGAAGAAAAAAACTAACAAACTGACCCATGGACTAGCATGGCTATGTATGATTGTACACATATATTCACATCCTGAAAATATGTTGGAATATATTGAAGTATAACAGACAAAAACCGCTGTTCTCCATAGTTACAAAATGGAAAAAAAACCTGTGTAGCAAGTGGACAAAAACTTTGAAAAAAAGAACTATAGTTTTTCTTACATCCTTCTTAGAGTTGTTTCACAAATAACTGATATCGATGTGTGTTTTTTTGTATTGCCCAAATAATTGAGACCTTATAAACTGTGATTTACACCACAAAAAAGTAAAAAATTTGTATTGGTGTACAGTGGTGTGATAACATTAACTGAGGCATGTAAATTCAAAAATATCAATAACGAGCTTCTTCAACGACATGCCCAGAGTTTAGGGGGCCCAAACAATACTTATACTGACTCCCTTATTAATTCAGTGAACTTATAGACTTTATGGATCGGAGGAATAGATACTATGGTTGCAGAAGTCTAAGAATCGAAGCTGATTGAAACTTCTAGCTTGCACCGTGGTCCCATTTTGTGCAAGGAATGTGCGGAGGATTGATATTAAGTATAGAGATTGAGATGCTTAACGTGTGCCTCCGGTGGCCCATCGTCACAAAGTATTCCGAAAGGTCCACCGCACAACAACAATAATGACTTCCGGAACTTGCACAACCACCGAACGGCCCCAATATCTCAATGCATATTTGAAAAGTTAAATGTCTATTCAGCTTATTTGGTACAGTTCTTCTATTAAAAAAATTAAGAAATCCGCCACGCCTAAAATATAGCTCCCACAATTATTTTTAGGTCGATGAAAAAAAAATCCTACCACAAATTTAAGTTCGATATTGTAATTAAGTCTTTGGTCCAAACAACCGCAATTTGCCACTAAATTAATAGTAAGATCAAGGTCCTCAAGTAGAACTTTTGACCTCTTACGATAGAAGATATGGTGAGAAATATAGCGCCGGTGTGGTCAGAGAATATGGCGATACGTACTGAAAGAATATTGTCACTTGTCACAATGGTACGACAGTATGTTTCGTTAAAACACCAATGAAACACGAGGAGGAGAAGGTCCGTACATCGACACAACAGAATGTTATCTTCTTGGAAAGGATTCCCCAAACCAGCCAATCAGGAGATGCCTTCACATCTAGTTCCAAGGACAGAACCCCCTCCATTAACAGACATATCGAACAAGAATGAAGGACATTCACATGGAAGCTGTGACCCAGTTCAATGGGCTCTCAGTGTCCCCTTTTCAATAAAATCGGAAGTAAACATATGGGAGACATAGATGGTAAAACTCATGGTTCATTCGACGGCGATATTCACTGTCAACGCAGCTTGTCCCATAGATCTTTCGGATAATTTTTCTCTCAAACACTCCTAGAGCGGCCTCATCTGCTTGCGAAAGTACCCATGCTTCTGATTCATAAGCGTTGATACCATCAGCTTGGTCTCCTCCCCATTTACTGTCAGACCCACTTTGGTAGACTCCATCTCAATTTGTTAAAGGGTGGCTGTTACCTGATCCATTATGTCGATGTCATCGGCGTAACAAAGGCTGTGCCATTTCTGTTCACCTGAGATCGTCTATAAACACTCCTTTCAGAGCTCGTCTATAAAGACTCCCTTCAGAGCTCGTCTAAAAAGACTCCTTGCTTCAGCTCGTCTATAAAGACTTGCTTCAGCTCGTCTATAAAGACTTGCTTCAGCTCGTCTATAAAGACTTGCTTCAGCTCGTCTATAAAGACTTGCTTCAGCTCGTCTATAAAGACTCCCTGCTTCAGCTCGTCTATAAAGACTCCCTGCTTCAGCTCGTCTATAAAGACTCCCTGCTTCAGCTTGTCTATAAAGACTCCCTTCAGAGCTCGTCTATAAAGACGCCCTTCAGAGCTCGTCTACAAAGACGCCCTGCTTCAGCTCGTCTATAAAGACTCCCTGCTTCAGCTCGTCTATAAAGACTCCCTGCTTCAGCTCGTCTATAAAGACTCCCTGCTTCAGCTCGTCTATAAAGACTCCCTGCTTCAGCTCGTCTATAAAGACTCCCTGCTTCAGCTCGTCTATAAAGACTCCCTGCTTCAGCTCGTCTATAAAGACTCCCTGCTTCAGCTCGTCTATAAAGACTCCCTGCTTCAGCTCGTCTATAAAGACTCCCTGCTTCAGCTCGTCTATAAAGACTCCCTGCTTCAGCTCGTCTATAAAGACTCCCTTCAGAGCTCGTCTATAAAAACGCCCTTCAGAGCTCGTCTACAAAGACGCCCTTCAGAGCTTGTCTATAAAGACTCCCTGCTTCAGCTCGTCTATAAAGACTCCCTGCTTCAGCTCGTCTATAAAGACTCCCTGCTTCAGCTCGTCTATAAAGACTCCCTGCTTCAGCTCGTCTATAAAGACTCCCTGCTTCAGCTCGTCCATAAAGACTCCCTGCTTCAGCTCGTCTATAAAGATTCCATGCTTCAGCTCGTCTATAAAGATTCCATGCTTCAGCTCGTCTATAAAGATTCCATGCTTCAGCTCGTCTATAAAGACGCCCTGCTTCAGCTCTTCTATAAAGTCTGCCTGCTTCAGCTCGTCTATAAAGACTGCCTGCTTCAGCTCATCTATAAAGGCTGCCTGCTTCAGCTCGTCTATAAAGACTGCCTGCTTCAGCTCGTCTATAAAGACTCCCTGCTTCAGCTCGTCTATAAAGACTCCCTGCTTCAGCTCGTCTATAAAGACTCCCTGCTTCAGCTCGTCTATAAAGACTGCCTGCTTCAGCTCGTCTATAAAGACTCCCTGCTTCAGCTCGTCTATAAAGACTGCCTGCTTCAGCTCGTCTATAAAGACTCCCTGCTTCAGCTCGTCTATAAAGATTGCCTGCTTCAGCTCGTCTATAAAGACTCCCTGATTCAGCTCGTCTGTAAAGACACCTTGCTTCAACATCCTTCAGCTTGTCTATAAAGAATTCCTGACCTTCTTTGATATCCTATTTGGAATTCCTGACCATCAGTCAACCTGACCTTAAATTTGTCAATATAGAAGACAATTTAAGTTTTTTCCACTCCCTAGAAAGCCACTGTGTCGTGTATAGTTTTTCTGCTTATATTGCAAAGATTCCCATTTTTATCCACAAACTATGTCCCCAGGAGAACAGCTAGTTTTTTTCTCGATTTTGCTTGGTACTTCTCAGTTACAAATTTTTTCTGTTTACTTTACAAATGCCACTTTGTCAATGGATGAGAAAAATTACAAAGGAATATGAAGAGCAGAGACAAAAAACTATAACTTGTAAAGAAAACTTTTGTGTTCTTTTTTTGCTCCAGAGATTTTGTTTCCACAGAAATGAGTTCTATCAATGTTCGGCATTACCAGAATAATTGAGATGATTTAGAAATTCGTAGTGGTAAAAAAACAAACATGAAATCGAATACAGTTGTTGTGGTTTTACAAAGCCAACGTAGACAATTGCTGGAAAATGAATCAATCAATGTTCAAATGTGTTAGTTGACAAATTTTGATTGGAAACATATTTTCAGAATTCAGCTCTAAATTACTGTCATAAATCACAATTAAAAATGGAAAATTGAATGAAATATGACATTAATTTATAATTAACTGCAAGACGAGGTTCTAGGACCATATATATTTCAAATGTAAATAACATTGATGATAAACTGTTCTAATATTCCGATGCTACAAATTACGATAAATTTTGTTCGAAAATATGGTTTAAATACCAAACTGCCTTAAATGTCAATTTTCGACAAAACATATCCTAGAAGAAATTCAAAGACCCATACAAGAAAAAATCCTCTTCATCATATTTGATATAAAAATGAACTATGACCGTATCCTAATATGTCCTACAAATGTGTCAGCAAAAAACAAGCATCCTCCTACTCCTACTACAGTTATAAGTTTTGTAATTGGCTTTTTATAGCTTTTGATTTTTCCAACGACTTTTTGTTAATTTCTTTCTAAACGTTTATTTCAAAAGGCCATTTGTGCATTTTTGTAGTAGGTCTCAAAAAAAGGAAAAAAAAACTAGGCCATAAAAATGTTTGAAAAAAAGGATAAATAAACTGAAGATAATTAGTTAAGGACTATCGACCCAGACTGTATTAAAAACGAGTTTTATATCTATTTAACTAATTTTTAGTTCTTTGATAAAGGGAAGGCCAGACACAAAATGGCAAATGATTCGTTTTCATTTCATCAGTTGAGTCCGACAGATAGACAGACGGCGTAACTGGAGAACATTCATTAATTTGAATAGGAAATTCAATTAGCTAGTGTTTATGATAGGATTTTGAAAAGAAAATAAAATGTAAGAGCAATAGACAAATGGTTGTAGTTTTTAAGTATTTCTGAGCCATCATTTATAAAAATCACATTATGTTATGTTTAAATATATATTTGTAAGTTTTAATGAATTATAGAATATATAGATTAGATTTAACCAATTTCGTATCGAGATTGCATTTTCACATTTGTAAAGCAAAACATTATTTTTTTTTTTGATGTCACCGATGTCAAAAATGTACACAAAAAATTCGCAGATGCTTCGTCTTTTTTCAGAAAATCGTGTTCAAAATTTCCAAAAATTTTAGACTTTTGTAACGTCATGCTTGTTTTTCGCTGGATAAATTACATTTCCGACATTTTCAAATCGTTTTATAAACGCCCGTCTGGCTGTCTGGTGCTTACGATATTTTTCGAATGGGTTAGCCGAATATATTCAAAGATGACATATCGTTATATTTACTCCAAATTCTAATATGGATATTATCAGTTCACTCCTTGTGGTACCTCCACTCTTAATGGTCAACATGTTGGAAACTTGCATAACACATAAGAAACGGAATATCCACTTTCATCGAAACTTTGCACATGATAATATATATACTTTACCTGAATTATTTCCGAAGATGAAACCCGTCGGTCGGTTCAATGCTTCTGATACCTCCCGCACAAAGTGTCAACATTTTTAAGATGTCTTAATCCAATACAAAGCGAATGAAATGTCCAACTTGATCAAAACTTTATTTTTAATTCCATTTCCTTCTGGTACCTGTCCCTTTTATTAGTTAACATGTTGTTAAGTACCCTCCACCATGTGATGTGAATTTAAAATTTCATAAAAGTAAATAGCATGCTAATAATAACAGAATCGCTCTTATTATTCTGATTATTTTTTGGAGTAATCCATTTTAGCTCAATGCTTCCCATATGACAGGTGCCGAATGATTTATTGCTGGAAGGTGCACCATTCTTTATATTAATTTATTACGAATCGTAGGGTGTTGACCTGGCTCTATTTGGTCTGAAGCCAGATTTTTCATTACTCAGAATGTTTTTACTTGCCGTTGACTTATTCCCCGTATAATGGCTGGAACATTTTAGTTAATGGTGTTGAGAAGTTATAACAATCTACAAAAAAAAAAAAAAAAAAAAAACTTCACAAGCTGATATGTGGAAATTCAAAAGACGTAATCTCGTTTTTGAAGCACGAAACCGGCCCTTATCGCTGTAACATGAGAGTTTGTTATTTTGGTATTTTTGAAATTAACTGTCAACTGATCCCCCTAGTGGTCATGTGAGAGACTAAGCCTAAACAAACGACGATGATATCAGTTAAAGACATCGGCGTTAAAGATAATACATCAGACATCGAGTTTACCGCCAGCTACAGAAACAGTATAAAAGGAGGCGCAATATCAATATCGGTCATCACACAATCGCTATGCTCCAATGCAGCCAACCTGGATATATTTAAACTCATGACTTGCAGACAGTGGAATGTAGAAATATGTGAAATAAATAAATTCTATAAAGTTGAAAAAATCTTCCGCTATTACATGTCACACAACAACAATAAATACTTGTAATGACACTGGCCTCTGCTAAACTATCACATCTTCAAAGTAGACCAGTAAGGAAAGTAGTAACGACGGACTGGGTCGACTATACATATTGTTACGTTCTTGGATTTTACTTAATCCCGTGTAGACGTTGTTTTATTTCCCAATACAGTTCGTACCAAATAAAACGCGGGTTCTTTCGGATTACGATTATTACAATGATTTTATTCACACAACTTTACTTTGCACCTTACTTTACTCGATGGTTTCAATTCGCGATCTGATTCACAACTGACTAACTGCCTTGCCATTCCCCTATTTATATGAGCCCTGCCTGTCGCTACAGAAGTTTCTAGACGATCTGGTAACATCTGGATTACGAACAATCTACTAATGCAACACACACATACAAACTTACATTGAGTGAACAATAACAACAACACATATACAGGCGAGGGAGTAACAAAGAAAGAGGAATTAAGCGATCATCAATGATGACGTTTAACAAGAATTGTACGTCAATAACAAAATAGAAAATGAAAGAGGAAATGGAAGGATGTAGAAAAATCTATACAGTAGTTGTTGTTGTGAAGTTATTCGAATAAACTGCGTAGTAGAAATTTACGTTACAATTCAAATTCTTAATTTAACGGAATTCATCTAAATTAACTTAAATCTAAAGTTATATTCGTAACAATATGTATCCTAACAGACGTCGCGTTTTTTATACCCTTCACCACACTGTGGTACAGGGTATTATGTCTTTGTGCATATGTTTGTAACAGGCAAAAGGAATCGAGATAGACACATAGTTCCTTTTTAGAATATGCATAGAATCACTTTTTAAGTCGATTTATGTATGTCCGTCCGTCTGTCTGTCCATGTATTTTTGTGAACAAAGTACAGGTCGCATTTATGATCCGATTTGGATGAAATTTGGCATAAGACCCTAAATATCTTTCGATCTGCACGAAATTTGGCACAGCGTATTTAATTAGGTATAGAATGATGTGTGTTAAGTTTCCTTAAAATCGGTTCAGATTTAGATATAGCTCCCATATATATTTTCGTCCGATTTTAGGTAAATGGCGCACCAAAATACCTATATATGTTTCGATTTGCACGAAATTTGGCATAGCGTACTGAATCAAGTCTCGAACGATGTGTGTAAAATTTCTTGAAAATCGGTTCAGATTTAGATATAGCTCCCATATATATTTTCTTCCGATTTTATGTAAATGGTGCACAAAAGTCTCTATATATACTTCGATTTGCACGAAATTTGACATAGCGTACTGAATTGATACTAGAATGATGTGTGCAAAGTTTCGTGGCAATCGGTTCAGATTTAGGTATAGCTCCCATATATATTTTCATCCGATTTAGGGTAATTGGTGCACCAACGACCCTATATATCTTTCGATTTGCACGAAATTTGGCATAGCGTACTGAATTGCGTCTATAATAATGTGTGCAAAGTTTCGTAAAAAACCGGTTCAGATTTAGATATAGTTCCCATATATTTTCATCCGATTTTAGGTAATTGGTGCATCAAAATCTCTGAAAATTATTCGATTTGCACGAAATTTAACATAGCGTACTGAATTAAGGCTAGAATGACGTGTGATAAGTTTCGTGGAAATTGATTCAGATTTAGATATAGCTCTCATATATATTTTCGTCCGATTTTATGTATAGGGTAGGGATATAGGGTACTGAATTAAGTGTAGAATGATGTTGCTAAGCTTCGTGAAAAGATCCATAGCTAGGCCGATTTTCACAACGTACTGATGTAATATAAATTAGTCTCTAGCAAGGTTCCCTGAAATCGGTTCAGATATATTCTACATATGTTGGGAAACATATGGAGAATATACCCAAAGTGGTGAAGGGTATCATATAGTCGGCCCAGTCCGACTTTACTACTTTACTTACTGGTTATATATCTATATCTGAAGCGATTTCAGTAAAAGTTGCCAGAGACTAATTTATATTACTTTAGTACGTCGTGTCAATCGGCCTAGCTACGGATCTTTTTAAAAGGGCATCGCAACATTATCCTAGACTTAATTCAATACTCTTTGCTAAAATTCGTGCAAATGAAAGGATTTCCCGGGACATTGGTGCAACATTTATTTAAATTCGGGCGAAACTATATATGGGAGCTACATCTAAATCTGAACCGATTTTCATGAAATTTAGCACACATTATTATAGACGCAATTCAGTAGGCTATGCCAAATTTGCTCCAATTACCTTAAATCGGATGAAAATATATATGGGAGCTTTATATAAATCTGAACCGATTTTCACGAAACTTTGCACAGAAAATTCAAGACTTAATTCTGTACGCTATGCCAAAATTCGTGTAAATCAAAAGATTTCCAGGGATTTTTAATGGACTATTTACCTATATACGGTGGCTATATCTAAATCTGAACCAATTTTCACGCTATGCCAAATTTCGTGCATATCCAAAGATATATAGGGACTTTGGTACACCATTTACCTTAAATCGGAAGGAAATGTCGTATCAAACTTGAATGACGTTATTGAATTTTGTTGAAATTGGTGCAGATGCAGCCATAGCTTCCATGTGTATTTCGAACGGGTGTCCGATTGGCGTACCGGATAGCGTGTATCATTTTTGCTATAAATCATTTTCCATAAATGTGTTATATGGTACGCAGACGACTCTAAATCTGCCCGAATGAAATTAAATTTACCATAGGTGTAGAATGGCATGAGTATGTTCATTCGAGGGAATATTGACAATATACCCAAAGTGGTGAAAGGTATCATATAGTCGGCCCAGTCCGGTTTATGGTTTACAATTTAACATGGACAGACGGTCGGACGGACATGCATAAATCGACTCAGAAAGTGATTCTATACATATCTCAAAGATGAACCATGGGTCTATCTCGATTATTTTTGCCTGTTACAAACATATGCAGAGACTTTGGAATATATACCAAATCTGTGATAGAATATAAAACACCCATTATTCTGTACAATACTATACAAATACCATTATGAGGGACGCGCAGTTTTTCTCCGTCGTTAAAGAAAGTAAAAACGTAGTTAAATTCGTCCGGTAAAAATCAGTAGGTACACATATAAATCTATATTAGAAACTTTGGAGAAAGATGTTTTTATGCACCAGAAATTCAAACGGGTCTCAAAACTTCAAAATATGTAACCTTCCACGGTTAATTAATCCGATTTCAGACTACCCAATTATTCTCAGTACAATCCCTTACAAAATCGCACGTTTAATTACCCCCTTTCAATTACCCATTTCATTTATTTACCCCTAAATAACCTACCCCAACTACATCTTTGTCTATCAAACTAAACCACGGATAATTACCCTAGTGAGGTAATTAACCGTTTAATTACCTTCCACGGATAAATACTCAAAAACCTTGAAATTTTCACTGAGGTAATTAAACGGGGTTTACTGTATTATGTTATACAGTTATGTCAATGCATTGACAGACCTATTTTAATATTGTTGTACTTCGACGAGAAAATGCGGCTAAACTCCTAAAATTAAAAAAAAAACTCAAAATTCCTGGCAAATCAGAAATTGAATCATAGGGGGCTACTTCAAAACATGGACCAATTTGAACTTGGAATTTTGGATGAACGGATGGATATGGAATCCTGGAATTTGAAATTCGCATTACCGTCGGAGTGTGGGATTGCGATATGTAGCTTGTTTTTGGAATTTTTACTTATGTGTATGAAAAGTACTAAATGGTACTATATTTGGTACGAATTGGATGTGGGTGAACAGATAGAGCTGGAACAGTATTGCGTGTAAAAAGGGTATTAATGTAAATGGAATTTTTTTACTAATGAGTACTAAATGTGGATTTAGGTGAACCCATAGAGCTGGAACACTGATTGTTGGAGTGTAGAATTAGGGTATGGATGTAGTTTTGGAAACTCATACTTATGGGTGCTAAAAATTTGGTATAATTTGAATTTTTAGTGAACCTAAAATTTTGATTTAGTAATTGTTGTAATGTGGATTATATAGGAAGTTTTGGGAATTGATATTATAAGCACCAAATGTGGACTTGGGTGAACCGATATAACTAGAATATAGAATTTTGATATATGACCCATGTTGGGGTGTTGTTGTTGTAGCAGTTTATATGAATTGTAGATTTTCTGTTTAAGTTTCCTCTAGTTCTGTCTCCAGATTTAGAAATGCAGCTACCTCCACTGTCTGTAACCACAGATCTTCCGGAGTAAGGTGGGTAGATTTGGCTGGACAATTGAATATGTGCAGTGTGGTATGAGTGCCTATACCACATGCTGGGCAGACATCCTGCACCTGGTCATCAATACGTGCTCAATACGAATTGAACGTAACTGGGCCAAAACTACTCTGGTTTATTTGGCCACCTGATGTTCTTCAGCTGCTATGGGTGGGGGGTGAGCTCCGAGGGCGGCATTAACTTTGTATCCGTTGAGCGCTGCGGCTACAGCATCTGTATGAATGCCATTCAGACCTGCTGTAGTTGATTATCCAACGTTTCAAACTCGGCCGGAGGGAAGTGCTCTCAATGTCCTCAAAAAGCGTTGCATGGTTGACAGTATCAAAGGCTTTTGATAGGTCAAGCGCTACCAACACTGCTCTATTGCATGGCCGGTTCTGGTTAAGTCTTCTACTTATATTCGTGGAAATGGCGTGCAACGCTGTTGTTGTACTGAGTTGCTTACGGAATCCATGTTGATGATCCGCAACTGGATAGCTTTCTCTAATGCTGGGGAGGAGTAAAGCCTCAAGAGTCTTCGCTACTGGCGTCGAAAGTGAAATCGGCCTGTAAGATTCACCTTTGCTGGCATCCTTGCCCGGCTTCAGTAGTGGGGACGTTGGTCAAGTCAAGTCGACTCCTGGCTCTTCCAGCTGCTTCAGCATACACATAGATATTCCATCAGGGCCCAACGCTTTAGATGACTTCGCGTTATGGATGACACATACAACATCACCCATCGTAAACTGTGGTGGTACCTCCTCGGCTGGAAGAGATCTTATACGACGAAGTACTCTTTTCATCGCACTGTCGCTCTCTAGATGCTCGACAAACTGTCGGTTAAAATGACTTGCGCATCTCTTCGGATCAGTCACAGTTTCGTCGTTAAATGTGACTGAGGTCCTTTTTCCTCCTTTTTTCCAGGGTTCGAGAGCGACTTAACTGTTGCCCACAGTTTACTTACTACGGTACCAATGTTGCAACTCTTCAGGTGCTCCAACCATTTATTCCGTTTGTGCTCCGCGACTAATCTGCTGACCTCCAACGTTAGTTCCCTGACCCTGGGATCTGCTGGGTTAGATCGACGGAGCTCATCACGCTCGTTTGCCAGACCAACTGCTTCTGATGGGAAATTAGGTCTCATCTCGGGTATTCGACCAGCAGGTATAAATCCAGCAGCTGCAGCTGTGATGATGTCTCGGAATTTCCTTTCTGCAACCCGTACATCAGAAGGAATGAAAAGTTCTCTGAAGCGCTGGTTTGTGAACTCTCTGAATCCTTGCCAGTTGGCTTTCCTATGGTTAAGGAAAGTGCGGCGTTCAGAGATGACCAAATCGGGCAGTCTGCTAATGAAGACGATTATGGGGAGTGCGTAAGACTAGAGTCAAGCTCAAGCGAGATAGGCCTGTATTGAACAGAGTGGTGCATAAGGAATGCTAGGCCTCCACCTCCACTTCTGGTTCGATCCTTCCTCAGAACGCGACCAACATATTCTTCCGATTCATGAAGTCCACTATCTCATCTATTTTACCTCGAAGATCGTTGAAATTAAATTGCAGAAACGATGCACTGTCAGGGGTGGGAACAGCAACGTGCGGTGTTAAGTGTGGCATACTAGGTTGTTGTTGAGGAGACTGTGGTGGAGTTCCGTACTCCGACGAAGAAGACGACGACGTAGACGAAGACTCTTTGTGGATTGCGCTGTCGCAGCACGAGGTAACGTAATCCCTATCGCTGTAATCTCGCAACCGGGCCAACCCGGAAAAGTTCCTGAAGTGCACCCACTCCCTGCACCCATTACATCTCACCGACACTGACCTGTGGTGAGTGAAGTTGGTGAATGGTGATCCAAACCGAACAGAACCACGGTCCGGGGTTTTGTTCGATACCGGCACGGACCAAAAGAATCCGGAGGAAGCATTCCGGGATATGTTGCTCCCAAAACAGAAAAACAATACAAACATATATAACTGGGTTGGCAGCCGCTGGCCGAAATATATCGGGTCAATCCGGTATCGCAGAACCCGCTGCCGTGGGATTGATGTTGGGGTGTAGGATTGGGCTATGTAGCAAGGAAGGAAATTAATAGTAATGTGTTTCGCCTACGATGAGTTCTTGTTCACAGCCGATATCAGTTTCTCTTTTATTTCTGACGTCTGACAGGGCGTTTTTCATCTTCTACTGACGTGTGGATGTTAATTGTGGGTAGAATTCATCTTTCATAGTATTTTCAGCATCTTCGTAGCACTGCACTCTAGTGATGATGATATTCTTCAACATTGTGATTCCAGCACCATTTTAATTTCCATTGTGGAAGTAAATTCTCGCTAGAATTCATGGATGAACTGATAGATTTAGAACTCAGAAATTTGGTCTTAGAGTACCTGATGTGACGTAAATTGGAGCTACTCGTATATTTTATATATTGTTATTTATATTTAGTAAAAGAATAATGTTTGAGGCTTAACCTTACAGGCCTATAACCTTCTCTTAGTTTCTGTTCTATATTATCAAAGAAAATTTGTTGATCTTTACTGATATACTGTATCACATAATCAACAATTACCTCAATAGACTTATTTTACTAATTTGTCCCGTCTATTAGCTACATTTACCTTTTATATATTATACACCTTTTTGTTTCTACCTTACGCATTATTATGTTATTCATTACCTTTTGTGTTAATCCTATTGTGCTTCACGACGCTTTAGATTAACCTTAACACTTGCTAGCGTAGAAGTAACAGGATGAAACCCAAAAAAAACCTACAAAATTACCCCACATCCAAGGAATGGAAACTGGCAAAGATGTTCACACCACTTTTTGACCATTAAATATTAACAAGAGGTATTAACGAAGATTTCCCTGTCTCATCGTTATCATTATTTAGCAGCAGCAGTGGCATCAGCCTTTTGACAAAGTACAAAGGAAACATCGAAGAATTAAAACCATTCATCCGTCTAAAATAAGCCAGCTGGTAATCTTTGTTAATATGTTTCTTTGTTTTTTTTGTGTGTTCTTCTTCGTTTTGTTTTTTCTTTGTTGTAGTCTATGTACTATTATTAATAAGCAACAAGGGTGTTATGATTGTCCGTTTAGAAAATTATATGGACCATTCCATAATAATATAACTCCTTGAACGCTTGATTATGAAAATGGTAGATATCGCGATACATATTTGTATAGCCTCCATATAACCACCACTTTTGGTATGTTGACGAATTTTTCGGGTTCGTGTAGGGTGAAAAAACAACGGTAGACAAATAGATCGATGTTTTTGCCATACCCTTCATCGTTTTAGGTATTTTGCTGGTCTTAACCGCATTTTCCAGCCAAAGTGGCTTCAATTTGGCATTTTGGGTTGTTGATGGGTAATATCCTTGCAAGCAATTCCAATATAGGCCCACGTTTAGTTATTGACCCCATATAATGATACCGCCCAATTTGGGTATTGTAAAGGTTTAAACGCATTTTTAACCGAAGATGTGGTTGGTTCTAGGTCCTTGATAAGAAGACCTCCCGGTCTTCTATAAGAAAACCTCCTGTACTTCTATAAGAAGACCTCATGGACTTCTATAGGAAGACCTCCTAGTCTTCTATAAGAAGACCTCCTAGTCTTCTATAAGAAGACTTCGTGGTCTTCTATAAGAAGACCTCCTGGTCTTCTATAAGAAGACCTCCTGGTCTTCTATAAGAAGACCTCCTGGTCTTCTATAAGAAGACCTCCTGGTCTTCTATAAGAAGACCTCCTGGTCTTCTATAAGAAGACCTCCTGGTCTTCTATAAGAAGACCTCCTGGTCTTCTATAAGAAGACCTCCTGGTCTTCTATAAGAAGACCTCCTGGTCTTCTATAAGAAGACCTCCTGGTCTTCTATAAGAAGACCTCCTGGTCTTCTATAAGAAGACCTTCTGGTCTTCTATAAGAAGACCTTCTGGTCTTCTATAAGAAGACCTCCTGGTCTTCTATAATAAGACCTCCTGGTCTTCTATAAAAAGACTTCGTGGTCTTCTTTAAAAAGACTTCCTGGTCTTCTATAAGAAGACCTCCTAGTCTTCTATAAGAAGACCTTCTGGTCTTCTATAAGAAGACCTCCTGGTCTTCTATAAGAAGACCTCCTGGTCTTCTATAAGAAGACCTCCTGGACTTCTATAAGAAGACCTCCTGCTCTTCTATAAGAAGATCTCCTGGTTTCTTTGAGAAGTCCTCCTAGTCTTCTATAAAAAGACCTCCTGGTCTTCTATGAGAAGACCCCTAGTATTCTATAAGAAGATCTCCTGTTCTTCTATAAGAACATTCCCGCATCTTAATGAATAAACAACTTTTTGGTAGACAATTTCCAATGCAGTCCTTTGAAAATGGAATTATTGTTTGTGTATCGCTGCAATTATATACCAGACAAATGCAATATATGTCCAGCCTCCATATGTAGGTTCCATCCAGTTTTAGGTATTTTGTATATTCCTTAAAGCATTTTACAGCGGAAGTGTGTTCTTGGTGGTCAGAACACTTCTTCCCAGACAATTTTCAATATCCACCCCACGTTTATGTATAGTGCCCTTATAACTTTACAGCTCCAGTGTGAGAGGCTCACACCTCATCCAACCGAAGTGTCTGTAATTTGGAATTCCCGGTTCTTAAAGGTTTAAATTAAAATGAGTGGTTGAAAAATTTTTATTTTGGACGCTTTTTGTGGTGTAGCCATATATGGGGGTTCCAATCGATGGAGGGTATATTAATTTTGTCATTCCGTTTGTAACTCATCGAAATATCAGTGTAAAATTCTATGACGAGCTAGCCATGTCCGTCCGTCCGTGCGTCTTAGAAATCACGCTGTCTTCTGAAAGAAAGGAAAGAATGCTAACACCTTGCATAGGGTTGTCTTTTATTTGTAGTCAGGTCAAGTTTGAAAATGAGCTATATCGGTCGGTTTAGGCATAGCTCCCATACAATCTTCGGTATTTTGGGGTTCTAGAGCGCGTTTTTCAACCGAATTCACTGAAATTTAGCACATTGAGTTCTTATTAGATACCAAATGTTTTCATGAAAAATTATAAATATCGGTCCATTTTTTTCTGGTAACCACCCTACAAAGTATGGAATTCGAAAACGTTTTAGTCGATTTATCCATCTGTTGTAACCATTCTACATTCGGAGGATATCGAGATAAAAATCTAGAACGTCTGGCTGGAGAATAACATTTATGGCCCCGAAATTAGGCCTAGACCCTATCTAAAAATACTTACCGTTACCATAATTAGTGCAAACGAAGGTATTGTGATACATAATGAAAAGGTTATGTATCAGGTTATCGGTCCTCAATTAGGCATATCCCTTCATACAATGATACCACCAATGGTCGGTAATTCCTATATATAACTTTGCCCTATAATTTGAAGTATTTTTAGGATTTAATACACATTATCCGTCCCAAAAATTGGATATCAATATTGGTCCACGTTTTGGGGTTTTGAGATTCTATGAAAAATCAATCAAAAGCGATCGGTAGAATTGTCGTTATATGTCCCATTTTTGACATGGTCCCTTTATTTTCATTTCACTTAACCACCAGTATACATATGGTGGGGGGTATCCAAAGTTTGACCCGACTGAACTTTGTGGGACGAAACATTCAGCGTCTCTAGATTATGGGTCGCTCAATTCAAAATTTTGATTTGTATCCTTTTTTTCTTATCGGGATAATCTATAGGATCAATTTTTGGGCTGGGACCGTATGTTCACACTAGCACTGCTCGGGTACAGTTTTTTAGATGATTTATTGATCGTATTATGAGCACAGGTCGGGTTAAGTTTATGAGTCGAATGTCTCTTCCCAACACTATTCATTTTCAAAACTTTTCCTACAGTTTAATATAAATGAAGAAAATTATATAAATGGACACAAGTATCGTTTCATATTTTTATTAAAGCATATTTTCTACTAGAAATCTTCTTTGTCACCGTAGCTATTGTTTTAAACTTCTCTTTGTGTAGCAGAGCAAAGAAGTATGTACTTTTCACTTTTTTCAAATCATGTTGCTTTGTCATAGTTCTTTAAGTTTAACGATTTGTATTTTCTTCTTCCTATTGTTCTTCCATTTCCTTTTTATCATTTTCTTCTAACATCCTACGTTATTTCCTTTTGACGGAAATTTCGTTATGGTCTTAACGACAGTAAAGTACCTATTATGTGATGTTTTTTTCAACTACCTTGTCGTTGCACTTTCATCGCCTTGTTACTTTTTTCATGGAAGATATTAAAAAAAAATGAAAACTTATTATTCTGACGCTGATGTTTTTCGCTTTATGGCGTGGTGTTAGATTTATTATTTCCTACTTGGTTGGGCAGGGTACTGCCAATTTATCATGAAAAGTGTTTCTATGCGACAATAAAATAAGTAAGATAATATTCAGGGATGGCATATACAAATAACGAAAGCTTTATACTTTTTATTGGAACTATGACCTTGTAAAATAGAAATGATTAGGTACAAAATTTCTGCAAAGTTCATGAAGAAACCGACGATCCACTGTTGGAAATTTCGCCTAAGCCCATGATAATATGTTAAATGGGATATATGTCAAAACCTAGAGGTTAGGAATGCATACTTAAGCCAGTGAAAATCCCGGTGAATGCTCTAAAAAGGAAAGAGAAAGAAAATCATCATAAGTTTGGACTTCTTTTGCTTCTAAGAATTCTGTGATCTTAGTGACATTCATTAGACTTTTCCATTCCTAAGATGGAATATTGTCATTACCCAAGAATTGTGTATGAAGGCTTGCAAAGGCTGGGTAGTGGCATAGGAACTGTTCCAGCGTGTCAGTATCATCCCCACACGCTCTATACATGCTGCATCCCTCTCGCCCAAATAAAGGTACCTCCGTTTGAGTATTTACCCAATATTGCGGACTAACTCATTAACAGGCGGACCACTTGACGCAAGCTGCCAAATAATATCAAATCGAATACTTCTATAACAAATGGTGTCTGTGGGTCCATGTTTTGAAATAACAATGGGCTGGTAATTGAATACAAATGCTTGTTAAGGTTTGTAACTTCGCACATATATAATTGAAGATTTAAAAGAGAAGAAAAATAATTTACAAAAAATTTTTGTTATTGTTTTGTTGTTGTTTTTGTAATTAAAGAAAAGTCCTTATTTTTGATGGCGGGCATGATAACTCCTCACTGGAACATCGAAATCCGAAAATTCCAACGGTGTTAGAAAGAGGGCATGCCTGGCTCTCGTATGAACTAGGATTATTGACTTCGCTCTTAAATTAACAAAATGGTGGACCTTTAAAAAAATATTTTTTGGAAATCGCCGATTTTTTACCAAAAACCAAGTTAAAAAAATAAGGAAGTTCTTCACCGATTGGCTTTATCCTAATTCATTCGCAAAAAAATGTTTAGAGAAAAACGCGTTTAAAGTTTGAGAAGCCCTTCAGCCGTCACTTGATGGTGACACAATAAATCGGCTATATCTTCAAGAGTTCTTGAGATTTTCACTTGAAATTTTGTAGAGACATTCTTTAATCAGTGTAGATTCGAATTATATCAACAAAAATTTTGACCCCGAGAATGGGGGGGTCCCCTTAAATATAATTTTGCACAGAGATTTTGCAATGGGTAGCAAATATCCATGCAAAAATGTATCAACGAAGCTCCACGCTTTCTTGTATCCCTATCTGTCCATGTTGAATTTGATAACAGAAACCCGGAATTCGGATGTAGTATGTTGTATTGGCGATTCAATATAGTCAGTACAAAACCAGTAAGAGAAGTAGTAAAGTCGGACTGGGCCGACTATATGATACCCTTTAGCCTTTTTGGAGGAATATTGACATGAAATTGAACGAACTTAAATATGTGATATTTATATTTATCTAAATCGACTGACATAAATCTCTACACATGTCATTCTGTAACATATGCTAAATTTTGTAAATCGCAAACTTGACACACGCTATTTGGTATGCTGCACGGTTTAAAATTTAATAGCAGTCAGACACAGATTGATTACTTAGTGAACAATTAGCATGAATAGCTCAAATTATATATATATATATATATATATATATATATCTGAACCGATTTCATGGAAACTTGCCAGAGATTAATTTATATTAACTTCAGAACGTTGTGTCAATCGGCCTAGCTTTGGATCTTTAGTGCATCGAATGATTTTCAGGGACTTTGGTGCACCATTTACTTTAAATCGGGCGAAACTATATATGGGAGCTATATCTAAATCTGAACCGATTTTCACGAAACTTAGCGCACGCCATTTTAGACTTAATACAGTACGCTATGCCGAAGTTCATGCAAATCGAATGATTTTCAGGGACTTTGGTGCACCATTTACCTAAAATCGGGCTAAACTATATATGGGAGCTTTATCTAAATCTGAACCGATTTTCACAAAACTTAACACTCATCATTCTAGACTTAATTAAGTACGCTATACAAAAATTCGTGCAAATCGAAAGATATATAGGGATTTTGGTGCACCAATTACCCTTAATCGGACGAAAATATATATGGCAGCTATATCTAAATCTGAACCGATTTTCATGAAACCTAGCACACATTTTTTAAGACGCAATTCAGTACGCTATGCCGAAATTCGTGAAAATCGAATGATTTTCAGGGACTTTGGAGCACCATTTACCTAAAATCAGGCGAAACTATATATGGGAGCTATATCTAAATATGAACCGATTTTCACGAAACTTCGCACACATCATTTTAGACTCAATTTAGTACGCTTTGCCGATATTCGTGCAAATCGAATGATTTTCAGGGACTTTGGTGCACCATTTACCTAAAAACGAGCGAAACTATATATGGGAGCTATATCCAAATCTGAACCGATTTTTCCCAATTTCAATAGGGCTCGTCCTTGGGCCAAATGAACAAGCGCGCCAAATTTCTTCCAATTCAATTCATAAATGCGACCTGTACTTTGTTTACAATTTAACTCCAACAGACGGACGGACGAACGGACGGACAAGCATAAATCGACTCAGAAAGTGATTCTCTGCATATTCTCAAAAGGAACCATGGGTCTATCTCGATTCCTTTTGTCTGTTACAAACATATGCACAAAGACATAATACCCTGTACCACAGTGTGGTTAAGGGTATAAATATCCGTGTTGCTCTATAGGACTGTATTCCTTTTATAGTTCGTTTGCTAGCCGGAAGCAATCTGTATAACAACAGCTGTCAGATAGCATTGGCGCTAGTGTTCCGTGAGTATCTAGAACAGGTATTCGGTCTGACTCAAAGCTACATATTAAGGATCCGATTGCAGGCTATACAATATTTTTGTTTAGTCTATTGTGTCCGGTGTAGATCGCCTCGTTCATTGGATTAAGTTTAAAATCTGCCAAGGCCGATTAATATTTTATTTGGACATCAATTGGATGTATATAAAATACTAGCAGGACCCGTGGCGCTTCGCTGCCCCTGAATCTTGAATTTTTATGTGCTCGTATTAACAATACAGAAATGTGTGAATTATCTATGCGTTCTCTTGTCTTCCTATTGGTAACTGACGATATTTGTATAGAAGTTATTGAATTTTTCGCTGTTTTATGTAATGGTGGCAATTCTTGTTTCCTTTGAAAATAAGAACCTTCACCACTATGGGTATATTAAACAGGACTATTAGCATGAAATTGGATGAAACAAAATATGTGATATTTATCTAAATGTGAATCTAAATCGACTTCAAACAAATATAAATAGGTCATCCGTTGGGCTATGTCTGTACTTCTAGAAAACACAACAAAATAATTTTATGCTCAATTTTGTACGATGTGCAAACTTTGATGTCAATCTGACTAACATGAGGAGTTTGATACCCAATTTACTTGAAATAGGGCGAAAATATATATGGTGCGTCAATTACTTAAAATCAATCTATAATAAAAAGGGCTATATCTATCTAAATCTGGACCGATTTTCACGAAACTTGGCAGACATCATTCTAGTCCTAAATGATTAGGCTGTACCAAATTTCGTGCAAATCGAAATATATATATAGGGACTTTGGAGCACCATTTGCATGAAATCGGACGAAATTATATACAAGAGCTATTTCTAAATCTGGACCGATTTTCTCGAAACTTGGCAGACATCATTCTAGACCTATGTGATTAGGCTGTACCAAAATTTCGTGCAAATCGAAAGATGTATAGAGACTTTGGTGCACCATTTACATGAAATCGGACGAAACTATATATGGGAGCTATATCTAAATCTGGACCGATTTTCTCGAAAGTTGGCAGACATCATTCTAGGCTCAATTCAGTACTTTATGCCAAATTTCGTGCAAATCGAAAGATATATAGGGACTTTGGGGCACCATTTACATGAAATCGGACGAAATTATATATGGGAGCTATATCTAAATCTGGACCGATTTTCTCGAAAGTTGGCAGACAGCATTCTTGGCTCAATTCAGTACGTTATACCAAATATCGTGCAAATCGAAAGATACATAGGTACTTTGGGGCACCATTTACATGAAATCGGACGAAACTATATATGGGAGCTATATCTAAATCTGGACCGATTTTCTCGAAACTTGGCAGACATCACTCTAGGCTTAATTCAGTACGTTATGCTAAATTTCGTGCAAATCAAAAGATATATAGGGACTTTGGGCACCATTTACATGAAATCGGACGAAATTATATACAAGAGCTATTTCTAAATCTGGACCGATTTTCTCGAAACTTGGCAAACATCATTCTAGACCTAAGTGATTAGGCTGTACCAAAATTTCGTGCAAATCGAAAGATATATAGAGACTTTGGTGCACCATTTACATGAAATCGGACGAAACTATATATGGGAGCTATATCTAAATCTGGACCGATTTTCTCGAAAGTTGGCAGACATCATTCTAGGCTCAATTCAGTACGTTATGCCTAATTTCGTGCAAATCGAAAGATATATAGGGACTTTGGGGCACCATTTACATGAAATCGGACGAAACTATATATGGGAGCTATATCTAAATCTGGACCGATTTTCTCGAAAGTTGGCAGACAGCATTCTAGGCTCAATTCAGTACGTTATACCAAATTTCGTGCAAATCGAAAGATATATAGCGACTTTAGGGCACCATTTACATGAAATCGGACGAAACTATATATGGGAGCTATATCTAAATCTGGACCGATTTTCTAGAAAGTTGGCAGACATCATTCTAGGCTCAATTCAGTACGTTATGCCAAATTTCGTGCAAATCGAAAGATATATAGGGACTTTTGGGCACCATTTACATGAAATCGGACGAAACTATATATGGGAGCTATATCTAAATCTGGACCGATTTTCTCGAAACTTGGCAGACATCATTCTAGACCTAAATGATTAGGCTGTACCAAATCTCGTGCAAATCGAAAGATACAGTGGTGGTCACAGAATTAAAACATTTACTGTGGTAAAAATTGTTTGATCAGCCCTCGATTCGTTTGAAGTATTTTTGAAAATTTTTTAATTCAGAACACTTCGATATACTGCACTCAATTGATTTAGTGTGAAAATGGAAAATTATTTCATGCAATTTTTCCATAAATAACGGTTTTTATGAAAATACATCGACTTTGAATTGGCCTTATAATTAAAACATTGTGTGATTTTTTACTTGACTGCATTTTTTGAAAATATTTTTTAAAAAAGCTCTTTAATTTAGTTAAATTATGTAAACTAAGCACCGATAAAATCATTTACTGATAGAAATTTTTGAAAAAATCTGTAAAATCTATCAAAATTGCCAAAAATTTGTACAGTACACCTTACATTCAGAAAATAACCCTTATTATAGAAAATAAAGGTCCGAATGCACCAGAAATTGCTAGAATTAGTAGAAAACAATAAATAATTCTCAAAATAAATAAATATTTGAAATAATAACTCAAAAAAATGGGAATTAACTTAAAGGAACGATTCAACTTCGATAGCCTTTATTGCAGAAGGCCGGAATATTTTTGCAGTATGTGAGGAAATATCAATTGATATTGGCATTTATTATATCAAATCGATTGTTCGAGTAGTACAGAATATATTTCATCAAAAAATTTATCAGTCACAACAGAACGAACAGAGATCAACACCTATGTTGACGAGAAAACGTTTCTGGTACACAGCAGCATGTTTGATGGTTAACTCTTGACCCTTAAAATCTATTGAACATGACAATATTTTTCCAAAATAATATTTTTTGAATAGAATAATGCCCATTTAATCTATTTTAGCCTAAAAGAAAGAAAAATTTTACAATTTGACAAATATTTAAAGTCTTGAGTTGAGCATCAAAAATGCTGCTGTGTGGCAGAAACTTTTACTCGTCAACATAGGCGTTGATCTCTGTTCTTTCTGTTGTGACTGGTATATTTTTTGATAACAAATATTCTGTACTACTCGAACAATCGTTTTAATATAATAAATGTCAATATAAATCGATATTTCCTCACATACTGCAAAAATATTCCGGCCTTCTTCAATAAAGACTATCGAAATTGAATCGTTCTTTTAGGTTAATTCCAATTTTTTGAGTTTTTATTTCCAATACTTATTTATTTTGAGAATTATTTATTGTTTTCTACTAATTCTAGCAATTTCTGGTGCATTCGGACCTTTATTTTCTATAATAAGGGTTATTTTCTGAATGTAAGGTGTACTGTACAAATTTTTGGCAATTTTGATAGATTTTACAGATTTTTTCAAAAATTTTTATCAGTAAATGATTTTATCGGTGCTTAGTTTACATAATTTAACTAAATTAAAGAGCTTTTTTAAAAAATATTTTCAAAAAATGCAGTCAAGTAAAAAATCACACAATGTTTTAATTATAAGGCCAATTCAAAGTCGATGTATTTTCATAAAAACCGTTATTTATGGAAAAATTGCATGAAATAATTTTCCATTTTCACACTAAATCAATTGAGTGCAGTATATCGAAGTGTTCTGAATTAAAAAATTTTCAAAAATACTTCAAACGAATCGAGGGCTGATCAAAAAATTTTTACTACAGTAAATGTTTTAATTCTGTGACCACCACTGTATATAGGGACCGTTTACATTAAATCGGTTAAGTATATATATGGGAGCTATATCTAAATCTGAACCGATTTTTGCAATTTCAATAGGGATCGTCCTTGGGCCGAATAAGTGAGCTATGCCAAATTTCATCCAATTCGGATCATAAATGCGACCTGTACTTTGTTTACAATTTAACATGGACAGACAGACGGACAGACGGACGGACGGACATGCATAAATCGACTTAGAAAGTGATTCTATGTATATTCTCAAAAGGAACCATGGGTCTATCTCGATTATTTTTGCCTGTTACAAACATATGCACAAAGACATAATACCCTGTACCACAGTGTGGTGAAGGGTATAAAAAGATGTCATATACTGAAAAAATTCCAAATTGATATCTTTTATAAATTTTACACAAAATTTTATTTATGTATGTATGTGCATGAAAATGAAGAGACGACGGTTAGTATAATTAATGAACTGGTCGTTATTGTCAGTACAGATATGTACACTTAATAGGGTAAATAACTAATTTGCACATCTTAATATCCCACTATCCGACTTATAACGTGTTTTCCAGATGAACATAAATCGTTTTATAATTAAAATCAAGGGTTATAGAGGGTGTAAGTGACATTCAATAATTTTTTTATTTATTTTTTTTAATAAATTTTTAGAGTATGTTAGGGTCTTTACTTCAAATACTATTTTCAATGAACTTATTCTCAATTAGTCCCAAACGTGACATTTTTTTATATATGACCAACCCGATATCAGGCATTGACATTTTTTCTATAAGAATAATATTGTTTTCGTATTTTTTTATTCAAATAAAATTTTTCACAAACTGACAAAAAAATTAAAAAATTAAAATTATAATGTCAATTATTTCTTTCTATTTGTATTTCAATACACATACATACATATGTATGTACATATTTTGTATTTTAAAATACATCCTCAACGTTCCAAAATCTTCGGATGATGCGCAATTGCAGCCCTCTTTCTGAAACTACATGCTACTAACATACATACATACAAACATATATTCTTTAAGAAGTATGCTCACTTTTGACGATATTACACCGCATCCACGCGAATTTTTAGGAGTTTATCTAACCTATGTTACTTCCATCGCTTGACGTACTCTTGGTAAAACTTGTTCAGTGGTTCTTAAGTCCACAAACATTATGCTTTTATGCAATGAGGAGTGCATTTTCCTGTTAAATGGATTATGCGTACTTACGCCCACGTTACTCAGACATATTTTGAAGTCGGTATATGTAACCTCTCTTAAGATATACACAAATTACATGTTCATAATTTCTGAGGCATGAGTACGTTCGATGCTATAACTCCGCATACACGCCGAATCTTAGAGGTTTATATAACCTATGTTATTCCCAGGACATGTCATGACATTCTGTGAAAGTCTCAGTAAAATCTGTCCAGCGATTTTTGAGTCTACAAACGAAATGTTTTCTGTTTTAAATATGCAGATTTTGAAAATGCAGCAGAAATTGTATTTTCCGTTGATAATACCAAGCTCGTTTTTGTATGGATGGTGTGTATTTACACCTACGTTATTCACACAAATTTTGAAGGTATCTGTAACCGTTCTTAAGATATACGCATATTACATGTTCCGAATTTTGAGGTTTGTTTACTATTGACGCTATAACTCTGCATCCACGCGGAATTTTAGAAGTTTAGCTAGCCTATGTTACTTTCAGGGCATGTCATGACATACAGTGTAAATATCATTAACATCTGTTCAGCGGTTTTAGCGTCTATCGGGAACATACACACAAACAAACAAACAAATTTTTTTCTATTTTATATATATAAAAAATATAGTCTATTCTAACCCTAAACGGTTAAGGTCCTTAAGATACTATTTATAGAGCTGAGCCATAGTAGTGGTGACAGAATCCCTCCCTGCGATATCCCTTGTCCTGCATGGTACCCGATTCCATGTCAATGGTCATCCTATGCCAGTAGGAGTATCTCTGTTGGAACCCAAAGTAGTGAAGGGTATCATATGGCCGGGAAGACGTTGCCTGGTCCGGACGCTTTAAATGGTACGAAGCTCCTTATTACTCCTGGTACACCTTATTTGTTAATCTTTGGTTTTTGCCTCACTCTCCACCTTTACATCATTCGTTATCGATGTGTTCGATGGGAAATGAGCTTTCATAAGAAGCATTATAGTTTCTTTAGTTATCTCTTTCCTGTAACCTTCCTCATCATCGTTTACGTTATTAACTGTTCACATAAAATCGCAGAGATTCTTGTTATTTTATTGTACTCTTTCCGTTAAGCGTAGAATTTGTCCCTGTATCAAGTAAATTTGTGCGACGTGCTTTGTTGTAAAGTCTTTGGACCTATTTTTCTTTTCCTGTCATCCAGGAGTGTGGAAGGAAGATTTTCATTCTAAAAGAGAACAACATTCTTCGAAGACTTCACAATTCTGTGGGATAAATTGTTGACATTCCTGTCTATGTCGTCTGCCCTAACCTTTCTATGATTAGTCTCCCGTATTTTAACCAGTTAGCCTTATTTCCATTAAATCGGTCGACATTTATGTGGGAACTATATATTAATCTGAAATGATTTCTACAAAATGTCAAGTCAACCAACAAACTTTTGATGTTTGGAGCACTATTTACAATAAATCGGACAGAAATATATGACAGCTTTATCTAAACCCGAACATTACACCTTGCAATATTTCTCGCCAATGAAGCAAGCGCAAGGAATTGATGCCTCTTATATATCAAAATTGTCATTGGGTCAAAAAAATTATCAAGACAAAATTTCTCCTCACATGGTTCATAAATTCGACCTGTACTTTGGTAACAAAAACACCACATCGAAATTGATTATTTGTATATCCTCCAAAGTAAAATGGGTCTATCTCGTTTTCATTTCCCAGTACCACAGTGAGGTAAAGAGTATAACAAATGTCTGTGGACATTGTTTTTATGCCTGTTCATGTTTTGTCATCAGCAAATACAACGTATTTCCATTCTTACGTTTACAACTTTGCGACACATACAAATCTTTAATACTTTCATCCCCATTGTGAGAAGTGCTTTCAAGAAGGATGACAAACAATTTTATATGTGTGGTTATTAAAGACCTTGTTTAGCTTCATTATGTCAAGATAAATATCAAATGAAAAGGTGTTTCACACAGATTATGTTTGTCATCATGTACGTTGATACAAAATTCATGAATGAGGAGAGTGCGTGTACATTAAA
This sequence comes from Musca vetustissima, assembly GCF_032173495.1. Taxonomy (NCBI): domain Eukaryota; kingdom Metazoa; phylum Arthropoda; class Insecta; order Diptera; family Muscidae; genus Musca; species Musca vetustissima. Next base: position 26,363 of record NW_026885384.1, on the reverse strand, counting down.
GAGGCATACGTAAAGAATAGCCTATGGAAATGAACAAAAAGTACATAGCCATATACATATTAGCCTCATAAATTATTAGTAAAGATTTTATTGAGGGTTCATATCTAGATTGACATTCTTCCATTATGAAAATTATTCGCATAATGGAGAAAGTGACAAAATTGTCAGAGGTAAAGTGTTATCTTTATAATTACCAACATACTTGGTATTATACGAATGATTAATATAAAAACTTCGGTATTGTCGGAAGACAACATTTCAGTTCATATTTTACTATAATTACTCTGCACATCAACTGCTAGACCATTTGTAGGCCAATGAAACTATCGATTTGGTTTACTCATATTGACAATTGTCCATGTTGCTATTGTTTTGTTTAAATACCAATTATTTTATGTGTTGCCACATTTTGTCGGTTCCAAAAAATGACCATCTTCAACATTAAATTGAATATTTAAATTCCAATCATTTAACTTGTTGGCAGAACAACAAAACAGTCTGAGTGTTTCAATCAAACAGTATTTTAATTGATATTCGCATTTCCTGTTCCATTAAGAAAACTCATTAAAAGTAAACAGCAACAGAAACAGCAAACACCAACAACAACGACACAAACGGAAAACATTTTTTCCCACAGCGCATACCAATCGAATCGAATCAATTTGAATGTAAAATCATTTTCATACTTTCAATTGCACACTTTTAAATATTGTTTTGGTGTAAAGTTTAATTATCGTTAAAGTGCAAAAATGAGAGAAGAGCACCAGCGTAAGCACAGTATTTAACTGAAAGCCTAAAGTTTATAATTTAATTAAATTATGCTAAAGCATGTTAAGGGCACTGGGATGTTTATATTGGCAAAAAAAATTTGGCCAAAAGAACTTAATATATTTATGTAAATAGCAATTGAATATCTAAATTTGTAAGGACGCATTAAAATACTGGGTCAGTGTTGTTATAGACAGTAGTATTATTCATTAAAAATAACCAGTAAAGAAAGTAGTAAGGACGGGGCCGACTATATGATACCCTTCACCACTATGGGTATATTAAACAGCTGATGATATTTATCTAAATGTGAATCTACCAAGATATATCCATAAACATGTCATTCGTTTGTTACAATGAGACAAAAGTATGTAAATCGACTTCAAACAAATATAAATAGGTCATCCGTTAGACTATGCCTGTACTTCTAGAAAACGCAACAATTCTATGCTAAATTTTGTACGTTGTGCAAAATTCGATATCAATCTGAGTAACATCAGGAGTTTGATGTCCAATTTACTTAAAATCGGGCGAAAATATATAAGGAAGCTATACCCAAATATGAAGCGATTTCAACGAATCTTGTCAAAGCTTAGGTTATACTAATTTTAGAACGTTTTGTTCTCACCAGCCTATTGACTCCTTGGTGCGTCAATTACTTAAAATCAATCTATAATAAAAGGGAGCTATATCTAAATCTCAACCGATTTTCACGAAACTTGGCACCCATCATCATTCTGGACTAAATTTACATTAAATCGGATGAATATATATATATATATATATATATGGGAGCTATATCTAAACCTTGACCGATTTTCTCGAAACTTGACCGACATCACTCTAGGCTCAATTCAGTACGTTATGCCAAATTTGGTGCAAATCGAAGGATATATACGTACTTTGGTGCACCATTTACATGAAATCGACGGAACTATATATGGGAGCTATATCTAAGTCTGGACCGATTATCTCGGAACTTTGCAGACATAACTCTAGGCTCAATTCAGTACTTTATGCCAAATTTGGAGCAAATCGAAAGATATATACGGACTTTGGTGCACCATTTACATGAAATCGACGGATCTATATATGGGAGCTATATCTAAGTCTGGACCGATTTTCTCGGAACTTTGCAGACATAACTCTAGGCTCAATTCAATACTTTATGCCAAATTTGGAGCAAATCGAAAGATATATAGGGACTTTGGTGCACCATTTACATGAAATCGGACGAAACTATATATGGGAGGTATATCTAAATCTGGACCGATTTTCACGAAACTTGGCAGACATCATTCTAGACTCAATTCAGTACGTTATACTAAATTTCGTGCAAATCGACAGATATATAGGGTCTTTGGTGCACCATTTACGTTAAATCGGACGAGAATATATATGGGAGCTATATTTAAATCTGAACCGATTGTTCCCAATTTCAATAGGGCTCGTCCTTGGGCCAAACAAATGAGCTGTGCCCAAATCGGATTTAAAATGCGACCTATACTTTGTTTACAATTTAACACCAACAGACTGACGGACGGACATGCATAAATCGACTCAGAAAGTGATTCTATGCATATTCTCAAAAGGAACTATGGGTCTATCTCGTTTCCGTTGGCCTGTTACAAACATATGCACAAAGATATAATACCCTGTACCACAGTGTGGTGAAGGGTATAAAAAGAATGTTAAATTAAAATGTTATATTCTAATATGGGGCGAAATTTTTATGCCCTCACCATGAGGTACAATCAAAATACTTAAAATCGATCGGGAATTATATATGGCAACTTGATGTGAGGAGAAAACAAAATATTAAACTACATACTCTCAAGTTGAAAAATTTGGCTGGACCAGGGTCAACATAACGGCCCACAAACCTAAAGTAAAAACATATTCAATATTTATTATAATATTCTGGTGTTTACAATATGAATAATAGTTTTGATATGAAGTAGGCTTATATGTGTCGGTACTTCTTAATTGTCGGATCGAATCGGATCTCTGGTAAGTGATGTTGTACTCTGCTAAGTGATGTTGGCTCGATACTAATAGGCTCGTTGGTGTTCGGGTTTGTTGTGGTCGGTTCGAAGATATTCGGTTGGTAACGATCGGCTTGGAGATACACGGCTTGCTGTTGCAAGTCTGCTGGTTATAGTCGGCTCGAAATAGGGTTTGGGAATTCCCCACTTCCCGGGATGAACATTTTGAATTCCCGATTTCCCGGGAATTCCCGGGACTTTTCACAACCTTTGTAAGTGAAAAAAAAAGAAATTTAAACAATTAGAATTATAAAAAATTGAAGTTCTACGTCATTGTACAATAACTTAAAAATAAAAAATTTAAGATTTCATTTTTAAATAAGAGTATTTTAGTATGTTTTTGACAAAACATTTTAATAAGAACTATTTGTACACATTAAAATACATGTGAAAAATTGATGTAAAAATGTCCATGGATTGAAAATATTATCTATTATTTTGTGGACTTTTGCGCACTTTATATAAAGCTTATACGTTTTAAAAAACTACTGTGACAAGGTTTTGATCTTAAATAGGGTGAACTTTGCAACCATGGATATTTTGCAACCCATAAGCCATAGGAATAGTAAATTACATCCACTTTTGAAGTCAATTTTTTGTAAAATTAAAAAAACAAGTGAAAAGCGTTAGTTATACTGACAGATACATGCAATGAAAATATAGGTAACATACCAAAAAGTGGGCATATATCGATAATTCTACAAACCGATTTATGTAAACCATTATGTACACCAAATACAAATTTCAGCAATTTTTAAAGGGTATTTTTCCTAAAATCTCTAACATCCAAAAAGTGGACTGATACTGATAACGAATGGTAGAATATAAAATCCTCAAACTACTGTAATTTAGATTACAAAGTTATATGAGGTTATGCCTAAAGGGGGACCAATATTGATTACATAGTGTAGGAAGTAGTGAATATTTGGGGATATCATTATATGAGGGCTATACCTAATTAATGACCGGTATATTCCTATTATGAACCCTTTAATTGTTTATATCAATTCTTTCCTTCAGGAGGTATCACTATATTGAGGAGATGCCTAAATGTCTGCCGATATATTTCATTATTGTCATGTTTGATTTTTTTTATCACAATATCTTTAGAAGGCGGAATGCTTACAACAGATGCCTAAAACGTCCTTGTAGGGAAGAAATTGACTATTTCACGTAACGACTACCCAATCCCAACACACGGAACAAATCAGATAACTGTTTTAATATAAACAAGTGAAAAAGCGGAAAGTTCGGCCGGGCCGAACTTTGGATACCCTCCCTTTGGATACCTTTGGTGAAAATGTGCGTCATCGAAATATTAGTTCTAGACCCCATGTTTCTTTGGACCAAACTTTGCCCATCTTATTATTTCTTCCAAACTTAGTTCAAATTCGAAGATGGGGAATATCGGTCCACTCCTTCTGGAACCTCCACACAGTGGCTGGGTCAAAGGGCCATTGATCCCGGATTAAGGTTTAATCCGGATTAAGGGTCATTGACCCCGAATTAAGGAGCATCGACCCCGGATTAAGAGTCATTTATCCCGGATTAAGGGTCATTGACCCCGGATTAAGCCTTAATCCGGATTAATGGTCATTGATCCCTGATTAAGGGTCACTGAAGCCCGATTAAGGCCTAATCCGAATTAAGACCTTATCCGAATTTACGGCCATATTTAATTACACACTACTCCTTAATATGGATTAATGGATGGATGGAGGTATGGATTAATATGGATTAAGGGTCAGTAACCCCGGATTAAGGTTTAATCCGGATTAAGAGTCATTTATCCCGGATTAAGGCTTAATCCGGATTAAGGGTCATTGACCCCGGAATAAGGCTTAATCTTGATTAAGGGTCATTGACCCCGGATTAAGGTTTAATCCGGATCATTGACCCCGGATTAAGGGTAATTGAACTCCCGGATTAAGGGTCATTGACCCCGGATTAAGCCTTAATCCGGATTAATGGTCATTGACCCCTGATTAAGGGTCACTGAAGCCCGATTAAGGCCTAATCCGAATCAAGACCTTATCCGAATTTACAGCCATATTTAATTACACACTACTCCTTAATCATTGATTAAGGCTTAATATGGATTAAGGGTCAGTAACCCCGGATTAAGGTTTAATCCGGATTAAGAGTCATTTATACCGGATTAAGTTTCATTGACCCCGGATTAAGGCTTAAGTCGACTTATTGGTCATTGACCCCGGATTAAGGTTTAATCCGGATTAAGGGTCACTAACCCCGGATTAAGGGTCATTGACCTCGGATTAATATTTAATCCGGATTAAGTGTCATTGAAACCGGATTAAGGCTTAATCCGGATTAAGGGTCATTGGCCGAAGATTAAGGCTTAATCCGGATTAAGGGTCATTGGTCCCGCATTAAGCCTTAATCCGGATTAATGTTCATTGAGCCCGGATTAAGGGTTACTGACCCCGGATTAAGGGACATCGACCCCGAATTAAGGCTTAATCCGGATTAAGGGTCATTGAACCCTGATTAAGGCTTAATATGGATTAAGGGTCATTGACCCCGGATTAAGTGTCATTTATCCCGGATTAGGGCTTAATCCGAATTAAGTTTCATTGAACCTTGATTAAGGCTTAATATGGATTAAGGGTCATTGACCCCGGAGTAAGGTTTAATCCGGATTAAGAGTAATTTATCCTGGATTAAGAGTCATTTATCCCGGATTAAGGGTCATTGACCCCGGATTAAGCCTTAATCCGGATTAATGGTCATTGACCCCTGATTAAGGGTCACTGAAGCCCGATTAAGGCCTAATCCGAATTAAGACCTTATCCGAATTTACGGCCATATTTAATTACACACTACTCCTGAATGGTTCAACTGCGAATCGGAACGGTTCGTTGTGATTCTCAGCGAACATTGCTGGAGTGAAATGCATTTTTCCCGCATCGTAATAAATTAAATCGAGAATGACGTATAAAATCTTAATATATAAATGAGTTTAGTGATAAGTGAGTGAAGCTAGAAGGTTGAAATTATGAGTACAGGTTGTTGTTGGTGTGTAGGCGTGGGTTTTGGAAATATGAACTTTAACGGTACGAAAAGTATAGTTTCGTCCAATTTTAGGTAAATAGTGCACCAAAGACCCAAATTTAAGCCGATTGGTTTTATAATATGCCCAAAAGCGGGCGGATAGAGTCATTCTCGAATGGATGAATCGACCAAATCATCTTACAAGTCCATACTATGTAGGGTATAAACGGAAAATTGCGAGTAAAGCATATCCCCCCAGAATACTGAAAATTAGGAGGTACCGTTTTATGGGGACTAACAGAAAAAGAGGACCTATATTAACAATTTTTAGTAGGGGATTTGCTACCCAATAAGAACTCAAAGTACCAAATTACAGCCAATTCGGTAGAAAATGTGACCAAAACACCTAAAATACCGAAAAATGGGGGGTACCCTTATAGGGGAGCTATCCAAAAAAATGGACCGATATTTAAAATTTTTAGTGGGGAGATTTGCTACCCAATAAAAGCACAAAGTACCAAAATTCAGTGAATTCGGTTGAAAACAGCGCTCAAGAACCTCAAAAACCCCAAAAATGGGGGTACCCTTATATGGGGGCTGTCCGAATAAAATGGACCTATATGTATAATTTTTAGTGGGGAAATTTGGTACCCAATAAGAACCCAATGTACCTAATTTCCGCGAATTCGGTTGAAAACCGCGCTCAAGAACCCTAAAATACGGAAAATTGGGGGGTAGCCTTATATGGGAGCTATGCCTAAACGAGGACCGATATAGCCCATCTTCTAACTTGACCTGCCTGCAGACAAAAGACGATTCTATGCTAAATTTTAGCGTTCTATCTCAATTCGTTTAGACGCTAGAGTGATTACAACAGACAGACGGACATGCTTAGATCGTCATAGAATTTTACGCTGATATAGAATATATATATATTGTAGGGTCGGAAATGATTATTTCGATGCGTTGCAAACGGAAAAACAAAACTAACATAACCTCCATTTTATGGTGGAGGGTATAAAAAATGAAAAGGTGTTTTATGTTGGGGAGGCTAAGGAGCACAGAACTCAAAATATCAAATTACAGGCAACTCGGTTGCAAAACATGGAAATGTGTTTCCAATTAGAACTCAAAATATAAAATAACAGATAATTCAGTTGGAAAATATTTCAGTGAAATTTCATAAAATTCATTATTTTTTATTTACAAAAATAAATATTCATCAATGTTTATACCCTTCACCACACTGTGGTACAGGGTATTATGTCTTTGTGCGTATGTTTGTAACAGGCAAAAGTAATCGAGATAGACTCATGGTTCCTTTTGAGAATATGCATAGAATCTCTTTCTGAGTCGATTTATGCATGTTCGTCTGTCCGTCCGTCCATGTATTTTTGTTAACAAAGTACAGGTCACATTTATGATCCGATTTGGATGAAATTTGGCACAGGTCACTTGATTGGCCCAAGGACGAACTCTATTGAAATTGGAGAAATTCTATTCAGATTTAGATATAGCTCCCATATATATTTTCGTCCGATTTAAGGTAAATGGTATAGCGAGCTGAATTGAGTCTAGAATGATGTGTGCGAAGTTTCGCGAAAATCGGTTAAGATTTTGATATAGCTCCCGACTTCGTACATTAATATATTTTCGTCAGATTTAATGTAAATTTTGTACTAAAGACTAAAAGTTTGGCCGTCTGCCACACAATGTACAATGTACTGAAGTTACTATAACCTTTCGTGTATCAAGTTTTCGCGAAATCGGTTCAGATTTACATATTGCTCCTATATATATTGGGATTGATGTTAGTCGGTTTACTTATAAATAAAGATCATGTCAATGTTCCTTCCTTAATTTTCATGTCAATATTCCTACGAATATACCAGCCCAGTCCACTATACTACTTTCCCTACTGGTTTAAAATATAGATGACAAAGATGACAGATTATAGAAATATATGACATATAGAGGACATTAAAAAAATGAAATATTTTATTCTGTATTTATATTTAGAAATATTATTTCCCGTTTTCCCGGGAAATAGTATCGGGAAATCCCGGGAATATGGAATTTCCGGGACGGGAATTCCCGACCCCAAACCCTAGCTCGAAGATACTCGGCTACCTGATGTCGGTCCGTTGGTGATCGGCTGGCTACAGTCGGCTCGAGGCTACACGGCTTCGTCAGGGTTCAGATAGTAGTTAGTGGTTATTAGTGTGGAGCTAGCAAGGAGCTGGGAGCTGTCAATGAGCGAGGAGCTGGTCAAAAGCGGGGAGCTGGCAACGAACGAGGAGAGTCAAAGAGCGGGGTATGAGAAACGTTGTAAAAAATTTACCAGTATACGAGACTGCCAGACATCTTTGTTACTCGTAGTTCGTTAACGTCCGTGACCGACCCTTCGGCATGGAAAAGAGAAGGCATTGAAGTTGAAGAACATAGGTAATGATGCCGGCTTAGGTAGGTATGAGATGTTACTTACTACTATATATTGAGGTGGGTTGACATTAACTTGGGTAGTGCCTAATGTATGAAACGGTCACATTATATGGGTGGTATAGTAAAACCCGGACTGATATTAATAATGCCCAATAAGAACCAAACATATATAACTAGATCCAATTCGTTTGAAAACGTACACAAAGTAAAGAAAGGGCGTGACTAATATAACGCCCCCTCCTCCCCAGTTTTCCGAATTTTTGAGAGTTTGGAAACGTTTTTCAATCAAAAAGTCTGCGGTTTTATATATGGGATTTCCTCTCCGTACAAAAAGTTGGCAATATTTCGGGGTAGCCGCCATACAACGCTACCCCCAATTTCTGCATTTTCCAACCGTTGTAATGTGGTACGTTGGGGTCTTATTGGGTACCAAATGTCCCACCAAAAATTTTTGTTCATCTTTCGGTACTTTGAGCTTCCTTTTGAGTGGTAATCGAGATTGGGCAAATTTTTCAAATGAATTTTCTAAAATTTAGTACTTTCAGAATTTAGTTTTTAATTACAACAAATTTTACACATGTTAACCGCTTCAGACGAAATTTAATAAAACTAATTGTAGGCTCACTAAGCGACCCCGTCAAAAATTTCATTGCAATCGGACAATATTTGGTTCCATGGTGTACCATTTAGATGAAATCGGACTAACATACAAATGGGAGCTCTATCATAATCTGAGCAGATTTAAACAAAACTTAGCATAAATCATGTAAGACCCAATACAGAAAGTATTCCAAATTTCGTCCGAACTGCACCATTTATAGAAAATCGGACGAACATATATATGGGAGCTACATATATATCTGAACAGATTGAAACAAAACATAGCAGTCATCAATCTAGCAGACATCATTCTGTGCAAAATTTGGTCGTTATCTATTGGGTGTTTGATGCACCAAAATGTTGTCTAAATCGGCCAAAAATTTAGTTAGACAGCACACTGTGCTTCATCATACCAAATGCTTGCTCAAATACGTCCAGATGTGCATAGAGCTTCTATATATAATTTTGCTCGATTTCATACAAATGGTACACCAAAAGAACCCAAGTCCCATATATATTTTTCATAGATTTCAGAACTGTATGTGTATAGATTGTTTAGTTCAAATCTATGTAGTACACACATTTAATTTTGTCATGTCTATTGGATATTGTACATATGAGCCTTTCTTGTATTTAGCAACAGTGGTGTAGGGTATTATATAGTCGTCTCCGTCCGACTTTTGAACTCTCGTTACTGGTTTTAAATTGGTTTATATTTAGATATATCTCCCATGTTTATTATTTCGACCGATTGCATATAAATTATATAACAAAAATTATTATTTTGTGTCACTTATCCAATTTTGTACAAAGTTTTGGACTTTGACCCATTTTATGGCGCAATAATTTTATGCAAATTGGGTAAATTGTAAATTATATACAGTGTGTGACGACGTGTTTTCCACTTTGAAGCTGGGATAGGTTCAGCGAGGCCCGGGGTCGTCACAAGAATTTATTTTCGTTTGTGGGATTTTTAAGAGAGAGAAAATACGCACTTTAGATCTTTTCTAAAAACGTTATAAAAATCTTTATTTCTTAAAATTAACACTATCACATATCGTTCTTAATCACATTATCTGGATCTGAGGATGAGTAGTCCACAGGAAAGTTGACTTCATTAATAAATAAATCTTTGATTTCGTCAACTGAAAATTCGCTAGATAATCCAATGATTATCAGTTGGTGGGGTAACAATGCCTTAGGTGTATGGGTAAAGAACAAATACCCTCTTTCAACTAAGGCACTGCGAAGTTTGGCAAAATTGTCAAGACCTACTACTCGGACGGACAGGACATCTTTTCTTATCATACTCATTACATATTTACCATGGCCAATTAGGTTACCTAATAGATTAATCGCCTGTTTAACGCCAACATTATATAAGGTAATTGCTGGCTGATATTTCTTGCTTTCTTTGTTTACCTTCTGCGACTTCTTTTCAGTATTAGCAGCTGCAGTTAGTTTAGCTTTTGCAGTTGGAGCTGTTGGTTTCCGGAACATTGTATCTTTATTTCCCACGTTGGATGCTACCGGCGGTGTAACATCTTTCTTCTTATTTGATGTAGATGGCCTCTCATTAGCTATTTCTTCCACCCAGTCAGACTCTGACGTTGACTGATAGTGCATATATCGTTTTCGTTCTTGCTCCCAAGCAGCCATATTTCTGGCCTGGAAGTCAATACCATGTTTTACTTTTTCTTCAGCAATTTCCAATTTTTCTGAAATTCTTCGTTCAAACTTCTTAATTTTTGAAGTTCAGATGCAATGCTGCCGTCGTCATTTACAATTGCATCTAGCTGCGCCTTCAATTCAGCATTTTGTGCTTGTAGTTGCACAATAATGTTGTTCTGCGCCTGGTTATCAGAAGCACTACCTTCGCTGCAGGTTATGGTTTTCTTCTTCTTTCTCTTTCTTATTGCCACTTCATAATGACCAGCATTTTTTTCTGTAACCTCGAGCATAGAACTGCCCGAATCACGTTTTTCGTTATCCGAATCCATGTTTGGATGGACAATCATACGTTCACCACTACTTATACGGCTATAAGAGCTTGTCTGCGGCTGTTTGTATTCAGCCACTATAGTCTTTGTGCCACTGATGTGAAATATGCAACTTTCTGCTTACTATGCGGTTCTCATACTTTCGAGAGACCACATAAAATTTACACAATTTCTGCTGATGCACACGTTTGATCAAAGTTTTTATCTCCAATAGTTGAAACGATAAGAAATCTCTTATTAATTTGTATTTTTTACCACGACCAGTCACCTTTCACTTTTTATATTTCACTTATCACTTCACGAATGCACAAGAACGAATGATCTGCCCCGATTATCACCAACGCTCCTCCTTTTATACTAGTTGGTGGCGGGCTGAACACTACCATGCCGGCGTATCATTTTTAGTGTGGACCGTTGCCGCCAGGAGTTCCAATTACTGTATGCATAGTTTATGATGTTATCGGTAGGAGGCCTTCTGACCGTTAAAATTAAATAATTAATACACGTTTACATTATATAGATCTTAAATAACATTCTTTTTTTAATTTAACTTAAATAATTTCATTTCATTCATACATTTTTAATAAAATAATAATACAACAAAATTTCATTTTCGTGATAGAAAATTAAATGCGATGTGACCAAAAACAAGTATTAACGACTTTTGGTCGTTACAAGTGTATATGTCAATATATCTTCAGAATCTACACAAATTTTCATGAGTATTATTCCCTAACTGAGGTCTGTATTTTGTTACACATGGTAATGACTGAGGGAAGGATACACATGGCTAGATCGATTTAACTAGTCCAGATATGATGATTGGAATACTAAAGGAAGCTTATACTAGTCTACGAAATACGAAATGAATAATAATAATCCCTTTAAAATCTTGTATGCTCCATAGAATGGCGAAATTTTACAAATATCGGTAGATTTTCAATGTTTATCTCGATATTAATTAAATTAATGAAATTGTGAATTAAATCAATGAAATTGAAGTATACATTCCGCCTTAGGCTACCTTTTAATGAAACGGAATTTATTATAAGTTCTGTAAAGTCGCGTATCATCATTATTAACAATTAAACATATCTTTAACATTAATTCGTACACTTTGTGAATATTAAATACAAATAAGTTTATCAGCAATTTACATAAGTAAATTGAATTGTATTAACCACAAGATGGCAAAAAGGGCTAATCTGTTAGGGTGCCTTAACGTTCTGTGGGAACAAATATGACTGAATTCGATCGGAGAATAATTTATATAAACCATTATGTATACCCTCCTCTACGAGGGTGGGTGGGTTTTACTTGATTCCCGCCTTAAGGGCTTTAACCATGGTGCACCATTCGGTGTCGACCAGCGCCTCATTGCAAAAGCTCAGAGAAGTCAACGCGCACTCTGAAGCCAATCCGCCGGCGAAGTAGAGTTTATATTAAATTTGCGACACCTCGAAACGTTCGTCGGAGTACCCTAAAAGTATATATTCTAGAGCAGAATATAACTCACCATATCGATTTCTTATGTCTGTTGAAATAGCAAATGGGATATTTCGGTCTATTTTTTATACCTTCCCGTTTTGATAACTACCTACTTTTTTGGCATTTTTCCGGTTATTGGAGGGTAAGAAACAAAGTTTCATATATTTTTATGTGCCTTCATCACTATGTAGTAAAGGATATTATGTCTTTGTGCATATGTCTGTAACAGACAAAAGGAATCGTGGTAGACCCAAAGTTTCTCTTGAGAATAGGCATAGAATCAATTTCTGAGTCGATTTACGTATGTCCGTCTGTCCGTCCGTCCGTCCATGTATTTTTGTTAACAAAGTACATGTCGCATTTACGATCCGATTTGGATGAAATTTAGCACAGCTCATTTATTTGGCCTAAGGGCGAACCCTATTGAAATTGCTCCCGTATATAGTTTCGTCCGATTTAAGGTAAATGGACCACCAAAGTCCCTATATATTTTTCGATTAACACGAAATTCAGCACAGCGTAATGAATTAGGCCTAGAATAACGTGTGCTAAGTTTCGTAAAAATCGGTCCAGATTTAGATATAGCTCCCATATATATTTTTGTCCGATTTTATGTAAATGGTGCACCAAGGCCCTATATATCTTTCGATTTGAACGAAATTTGGCACAGAGTACTAAATAAAGTCTAGAATGTGGTGTGTTTTATCTTTCCCCATATATCTTTCGATTTGCATGAAATTTGGCATTATGTTCTGAATTAGGACACAAATGAAGTGTGTTAAGTTTCCTGAAAATCAGTTCAGATTTAGACATAGCTTCCATATACAGTTTTGTCTGATTTTATGTAAATGGTGCACCAAAGGTCCTATATATCTTTCGATTTGCACGAAACTTGGCACAGCGTAATGAATTAGGTCTGGGATGATCTGTGTTTAGGTTTCTTAAAATCGGTCCAGATTTAGATATAGCTCCCATATATATTTTCGCCCGATTTTATGTAAATGGTGCACCAAAGGCCCTATATATCTTTCGATTTGCACGAAATTTGGCACAGCGTAATGAATTGGGTTTAGAATGATGTGTGTTAAGTTTCGTGAAAATCGGTTCAGATTTAGATATAGCTCCTATTTATATTTTCCTCCGATTTAATGTAAATGGTGCACCAAAGTCCCTATATATTTTTCGATTAACACGAAATTTAGCACAGCGTAATGAATTAGGTTTGGGATGATCTGTGTTTAGGTTTCTTAAAATCGGTCCAGATTTAGATATAGCTCCCATATATATTTTCGCCCGATTTTATGTAAATGGTGCACCAAAGGCCCTATATATCTTTCGATTTGCACGAAATTTTGCATGGGGTACTGAATTAAGTCTAGAATGATGTGTGTTAAGTTTCGTGAAAATCGGTTCAGATTTAGATATAGCTCCTATATATATTCGTCCGGTTTAATGTAAATGGTGTACCAAAGTCCCTATATATTTTTCGATTAACACGAAATTTAGCACAGCGTAATGAATCAGGTCTACAATAACGTGTGCAAAGTTTCGTAAAAATCGGTTCAGATTTAGATATAGCTCCCATATATTTTTTCGTCCGATTTAATGTAAATGGTGCACCAAAGTCCCTATATACCTTTCGATTTGCCCGAAATTTGGCACAGCGTAATGAATTAGGTCTGGAATGATCTCTGTTTAGGTTCCTGAAAATCGGTCCAGATTTAGATATAGCTCCCATATATATTTTCGCCCGATTTTATGTAAATGCAGCACAAAAGTCCTTATATATCTTTCGATTTGCACGAAATTTTGCATGGGGTACTGAATTAAGTCTAGAATGATGTGTGTTAAGTTTTCTGAAAATCGGTTCAGATTTATATAAAGCTCCTATATATATATTCCTCCGATTTAATGTAGACCGTGCAACAAAGTCAATATATATATCTTTCCATTTCCCCGAAATTTTGCATAGCCTAATGAATTAGGTCTAGAATGATGTGTCAGATATTTCCTGAAAGTGACATGAGTGACATGTGTATGGATCCAATTTCCTTTTACTGGTCCTTCAAAATGCGACTTCTGTTAGGATTCATCTGTTGAATATACCCAAAGTGATGTAGGGTATCATATAGTCGGCCCCGTCCGACATTACTATTTCCCTTACTGGTTTAATTTTGGCATAGCCCTAGAGGAAGTCCGGACTATTTCCATATATTTTAAAATTTTTCTGTAGTGGCCGTAATTTTGCATTCCGGACTCTTCGAGGATGACAAAGAAAATACAATTTGATTTTCGGTTTCTTGGTGGCTGGAAAACATTTCCCCATAGTCCCCATATAATGTCTTGGTGGTCTGGGTGTTAAAATTTCTAGGTTAGTTTATTGACCTGAGTGTGTAAGTATCTCAGATCATAATCAGTCCATTTGCAGATAATTAACAAAAGCATAGTCTCCATATGAGTATGGCGACCGATTTATCGAATTTTGATGAAACTCCACATGGTGATGGAGTTTATATTTTCAACTTTTTATACCCTACACAACTATGTTGTCAGGGTATTATAGCTTTGTGCAGCCCCAAATGTTTGTAACGCCGCGAAATATTGGTCCTAGACCCACCTTTAAGTATACCGATCGTCATATCTCGACTAGCTGAGTCGATCTAGACATGTGTGTCCGTCCGTCCGTCTGTCCATTATAATTTGTAAACACGATACAGGCCACAGTTATGGACCAATCTTCACGAAATTTTGCATGTAGGATGGGTTCTGGCCAATGAAGACCCCTATTGTTTTTGGAAAAGATCGGTTAATATTTAGGGGATGAAATGGACCAAATACTAAATTTTTGTCGGTTTTTCTGGTCGCTCCAGAGGCCGCAATTATGGCCCAAACACCGCGAATTTTTGCATGGAGAAGGGGATCGGGCCAGAGAATAAGCATGCATGTTTTGATAAAGATCGGTCAATATTTAGGGGGTCAAATGGACCCTGACTTTTGTGTGAAAAATGACAACATTTGTATTCTATGGCATATATATTTACTCCTGGAGGATGTAGACCCCAGGAGTTGATAGCACATCCAAGAGGAGTGGTTGGCCTTTAAATTGATACCAAATATAGTGATGTATCTACTCAGATGTGGGAGTTACAGTCAAATATTTACAGGTGCTTACGTATTCAGATATTATTCAGTAACCCATTACCACATTACACAGAAATATCGCGCTGATGGCTTTGAAATTTTTCATGAAGTTCCAGTTATGGTCAAGAACAACGCCTATAATTTTCGGTGATGATCAGATTAAAATTTTGGGATGAAATGGACCGAAAACATATTTTTTTGTGTGTTTTCGAGTAGAGTATAATCCGAAAATCACAACACAACCCACCGTGAAGGTAATCTGGACAAGTAATTAGAAGGACTGTACTGAATATTCGAAAAAATCGGACAAGAGGGGGCAAATATCACGAAATATTACTCAGACTCGGAATAAACATCCTCATAAAGTTAGAGTTCATGGTAGTTGTGTAGGGTATCGCATGGTCGGCCCCGTCCGACTATACTGCTCCGCTCACTGGTTTAACTATTTAAGTTTGTGGTCGTGGAGGAACTGATGTTGAGCAAATATAGCCTGATCAACTTCAGTCCCTCGTATATCACACCCATATATAATTTTTGGCAATCTAATCTCTTGGCAGCAATGACGATTATTAACTTTGATGCTGACACCTCTTCACCATTTTTAACGTCAGTTACATAAGCTTCTACTCTGTGGCATATATTTTATATTTTATTACAAGAACCAATAATCTTCAATGGGCCATTTACAAAAAGAGAAGAACAGCTTTAAAAGTAGACACATTTGGAATTGGTCTCATGTGCCCCTCATGGGGTTAAATACGTGTTAGTTAAATAGCAATACACACATTTTGCTGGCATTTAAAATAAATTTTACATTGTGTAATTATTTTAATTCATGAGTAAATAACGCATAAATTCTGTCGAATGTTGCTGCTGCTGTTGGTGGTACAGCAAATGAATGAAGCAACAGGCAAATATGCCAGGGAAGCGGAGGTGAATAACAACACCAACGACTGAACGAATCTACATTGCGGATATCAGTTTGCACGACCCCAAAAGGGATATTAAAGTAATAAATTGACCAAACGACCGAATGCTGCTGGTGTGGCTGTTGTACATTCCACACAGACACACACACACCCAATTGTATAAAACAGGTATTCAACCATACCACACACACACACAAACTCATTGTACACTCTTACATTTTCTCCGACACAGATTCATTCAGTCATACGACCCTCAGTAGCACACCATCACCCTTCCTGCCGGCATATTGTCTTTTATTGACATACAACTCACAATGGTCCGTGTTGTATCCCTGTTACACACTACACCCGGATTTTGACACATCCTCTTGGCATCGATGCAATTCAAATAAATGTTGCAAGTGAGTGTAACAATCATTCGGGAGCTATTTTATAAATTACGTGAACACGATGCCATCAATCAAAGTGTACAGTTTCGGAATTGAGAGGTGAATATATACATATATACAGTTTTGTTGGGGCAGTTAAAGTCAATATATAATCGGGTTTTATGTGTGTAAGTATGTTATAAAAAAAGAAGACGTATTAACTTTGTTTGGGTGTATGGATTATTTCAAAAGTCCATATCTTTTCCATTGATTCCAGATAACATATTTTTTAGGTCAGATATCGAACAAGTTGAAAAGTGGTTAAGTTTGTACGGATCGAGTCTAGTGTTTGCGATTTGTTCTATCGAAAGTGAACATAAATTTATTGTCTGATATTTTAATGGTTTGTTCCAAAACGTTTCAGATCTTTTTGCAAGTTTCAAAACTTCTTTCTTGATTCGCATAGAAGTTACCATCATGGTCCCGAAGTAAGATCAAACATCGCTGCCGAAGCTGGACAAGATTCGTCGTACGACTCCTGAGGACGAAGGGATGTTACTTTCGGTTGAGTCCCTCTAGAACCCTGGAAGGAAGAACGACTGCCGAATTCAGGGACGTAAGTGTATGTAAGCTCATTGGGTTGAATTTCTAAATCCAAGACCATAGACATGAAATTGGGCGAACTTAAATATGTGATCTTTATCTACATCCTAACCGACTTAAATCAATCAATGTACATATACTTCCGCATCCTATGCTAGATGTCATTTTATTCCAACAAATTTGGAGTCGGTCGGGATAAATTATGTAAATCGATATAAAACACTATTCGCTAAACTGTAGCATATTTTGCTTTGCACAATTGAATCTCAATCGGACACCCGTTGATTATTTAGTGATTAATTAACATGCATGAGCTATATCTGAGCAAATTTCTATAAAACGCAATATCGTCTGTACAGGAGTCAGAATGAATGTGATCTTTATTTACATCTGAACCGAATTAAATCAATCCTTGCACATGCCATTCCGCAACCTATGCTAGATGTCATTTCATTCGGACAAATTTTTAGTCAGTCTGTATAAAAATCGATATAAAGCACTATTCGCTTAACTGAAACATATTTTGCTTTGCAAAATGGAATCTCAATCGGATACCCGTTAACATATATGAGCTATATATGCGCCAATTTCTATAACCGTAATATCGTCTGGGTTCTGGGTGCAATTTGTATTTCGTTGCAATCTGACAAACATAAAAGTTTGGTATAGCAGTTACCTAAAATCGGATGAAAATTTATATGAGAGCTATATCTATATCTAAGAACAAGAAAACGTGAGCGTGAGCAAATCGAGATGTACAGGAGTTAGAATGAAGTCCGGAAATTCTACCAACAAGCAAAACGCCAAACCGCAGGCTTTGGTTTAGGCGCATCTTCCTGTAGAGATGAAAATGGAAACCTAGTGGCAGATACAGACAACGTGTTGAAGATCTGAAAGGAGCATTTTGAAAAGCTTCTGGTATCAAATAGTGGCGGTGAAGAACCAATAAGAGATGATGGTATAGATTGTTTACCACCTAGCCAAGATGAGGTCCGAGTAGCTATTAATCGGGCGAAGAACAATAAAGCAGCATGTGCCGATGGATTACCGGCCGAACTATTCAAGATCGGTGGTCAGGAGCATGCAGTTCAATTTGACTAGAGGAATGCATATCTAACCAGTGAGCGGAGCAGTATAGTCGGACGGGGCCGACCATACGTTACCCTACACAACTACCACAGAACTCTATCAATAGCACCTCTTCCTTATACTGACATATTTTCCGAATATTACCAATATTCAGTACAGCCCTTCTAATTACTTGTCCATACTCCCTTCACCATGGGTTGTTATGTGATGTTTGGCTTACAATTGTAGCCTATATATATCGAATCGAAAAAAAGTTTTTGGTCCACTTCATCCCAATATTATTATCTGATCATCACTGAAAATGATAGGCGTTGTCCAGGACCATACCTGGATCCTAATGGAAAATGTCAAAGCGATCAGCGCTATATTTCCGCCCTCCAGTGTGGTAATGGTTTATTAAATAATATCTGAATACCTAAGTACCTGTAAATATTTACGTGTAACTACCACATCCGAGTACATATGACAATATAATTGGTATGAATTTAAAGGTCCACCACTCCTCTTGGATATAATATCAACTTCTCGGGTCTATGTCATTCAGGGGTAAATATATACGCCATAAAATACAAATTTTGTCATTTTTCACACAAAAGTCAGGGTCCATTTGACCCGCTAAATATTGACCAATCTTTATCAAAACAGGCATGCTTATTCTTTGGCCCGATCCCCTTCTCCATGCAAAATTTCACGATGTTTGGGCCATTATTGCGGCCTCTGGAGCGACCAAAAAACCGACAAAAATTTAGTATTTGGTCCATTTTATCCCCTAAATATTAACCGATCTTTCCCAAAAATAATAGGGGTCTTCATTAGCCAGAACCCATCCTACATGCAAAATTTGAAGATCGATCCATAACTGTGGCCTGTATCGTGTTTACAAATTATAATGTACAGACGGACGGACGGACACACATGTCTAGATCGACTCAGCTAGTCGAGATATGACGATCGGTATACTTAAAGGTGGGTCTAGGAACAATATTTCGCGGCGTTACAAACTTTTGGGGCTGCACAAAGCTATAATACCCTGACAACATAGTTGTGTAGGGTATAATGATTGGAACCTCAACATCCTGTGTCCCGTGCACAAAAAAGTAGACAATACGATATGTGCCAACTATATATGAATAAGTCTCCTCCCCATCGCAGCGTGTTATGTGATCGACTGAAGCCAATGGTCACTGATATTGTTGGATCATACCAATCCATTATTGACCAGATTTTCACTCTGCGAAAATCCTTGAATTGACCGAATAAAAGCACATCGACACATTTCACCTATTCGTCACTATAAAGTCCTATCCGTTCAGAGGTGTTTAAAGCCATGTCTGCGTTCGGCATAGCTGCAAAATTAATACGGCTATGCAGGATAACTTTAAGTGGCACAATGTCAGCCGTTAAAGTAGGAAAGGACCTATCGGAGCCCTTCAATACCGAACGAGGATTCAGACAAGGTGACAGTTTGTCGTGTGACCTGTTTAACATCCTGCTGGAAAAGGACATACTAGATGAAAAAGTGAACAGAAATGGCACTCTGTACACCAAACAGCACGTAAAAGTCACCTTTGCTCGAACTGAAAAGAAGTCCGCCAAAGTGGGTCTGGCAGTAAATGGCGAGAAAATCAACGAGCAAGACGTCCAGTAGACTCGGACCAACTGTGGATCTTTAAAGCTACACCATCGAGGAGTTAACGATTTCAAATAGCTTGAAATAGTATCGCAAATCTAATAACATCAGCTTTGAAATCTGGAGGAGAATAGTGTTAGCCAACAGATGCTGCTATGGTCTGAGTAAGCAACTCAAAAGCAAGGCCACCCTCTCAGATCAAACGAATCCAATGGAAAGATCAAGTAGAAGGCAACATTTCGGAAAATGTTTTTTTCAAATTGGATGAGATGGGCACAAGACCGACGCACCTGGGAATCTTTTATAAGCGCGGATTCGTTCTGTCATAAGCTAGCTAAGTAAGTTTATAGAGCTTCCCAATAGTAATAAGTCAAGGAGAAGTATCACACTTTTCTTCGCCCTCTTCGAAAAAAATCCTACTAAGTAAGTCCCGGAGGGTATTTCTATGGTAATGCTAAAACAACTGGATGAATCAGGAGTCGAGTTATCAAAATCAGTACTCTATTTGCCGTTAGTTTTCCCTAGGATACTGGCAAAGGTGAATCGTAAAGGTCGATTTCAATTATAGACATCATGGATGCAAACAGTTTTCCAGTAGTCCAACATCAATATGGTTCCATAATATGCACTGCACCATGACAGTACGACATCAGATCGCAAACCAAACCAGTAAGGAAAGTAGTAAAGTCGAACGGGGCCGACTATATGATACCCTTCACCACTTTGGGTATATTCAACAGATGAATCCTAACAGACGTCACATTTTTAATGGACCAGTAAAATGAAATTGGATCCATAAACATGTCATTCTGCAACCTATACTAAATAGAAGCTATATCTAAATCTGAACCGATTTCAACGATTTCAGGAAACATAAACCACCTAATTCATAACGCTGTGCCAAATTTCGTGCAAACCGAAAGATATATAAGGACTTTAGTGAACCATTTTCATAAAATCGGACGAAGCTATATATAGAGCTATATTTAAATCTGAACCGATTCACTCGAAACTTAACACAAGTCATTCAAGACTCAATTCAGTACACTATGAAAAATTTAGTGTAAATCAAAAGATATATAGAGACTTTTGTGCACCATTTACATAAAATTGGACGAAACTATATATAAGAGCTGTATCTTAATCCGAACCGATTTTCACGAAACTTAGCACACATAATTCTAGTCTTAATTCAGTACGCTGTGCCAAATTTCGTACAAATCGAAGGATATCTAGGGACTTTGGTGCACCATTTACATAAAATCGGACGAAACTGTATATGGGAGCTATATCTAAATCTGGACCGAATTTCATGAAACTTGGCAGACATCATTCTAAGCTCAATTCAATACGTTATGCCATATTTCGTGCAAATCGAAGGATAACTAGGGACTTTGGTGCACCATTTACATGAAATCGGACGAAACTATATATGGGAGCTATATCTAAATCTAGACCGATTTTCACGAAACTTGGCAGACATCACTCTAGACCTAATTCATTACGCTCTGCCAAATTTCGTGCAAATTGAAATATATATAGGGACTTTGGTGCACCATTTACATGAAATCGGACGAATCTATATTTGGGAGCTATATCTAAATCTTTACCAATTTGCACGAAAATTGGCAGACATCATTCTAGACTCAATGCAGCACGTTATGCCAAATTACGTGCAAATCGAAGGATATATAGGGACTTTGGTGCACCATTTACATGAAATCGGACAAAACTATATATGGGAGCTATATCTAAATCTGGACCGATTTTCACGAAACTTGGCGGACATAATTTTAGGCTCAATTTTAGTACGTTATGCCAAATTTGGTGCAATTCGAAAGATATATAGGGACTTTGGTGCACGATTTACATGAAATCGGACGAAACTATATATGGGAGCTATATCTAAATCTGGACCGATTTTCACGAAACTTGGCAGACATCATTCTAGACCTAAATGATTAGGCTGTACCAATTTTCGTGCAAATCAAAAGAAATATAGGGACCGTTTACATTAAATCGGTATATATATATATATATATATATATATATATATATATATATATATATATATATATATATATATATATATATATATATATATATATATATATATATATATATATATATATATATATATATATATATATATATATATATATATATATATATTAAATATATATATATATATATATATATGGGAGCTATATCTAAATCTGAACCGATTTTTCCCAATTTCAATAGGGTTCGTCCTTGGGCCGAATAAGTGACCTATGCCAAATTTCATCCAATTCGGATCATAAATGCGACCTGTACTTTGTTTACAATTTAACATGGACAGACAGACAGACTGACGGACATGCATAAATCGACTCAGAAAGTGATTCTATGCATATTCTCAAAAGGAACCATGTGTCTATCTCGTGTATAAAAAGGTAGACTAGCTCTTGAACAATTAAAGACCATCGTTTCGAAAGATAACTTTAACATTCCGATATTCCAGATTGCCGCAATGAGAACTGCAACAGGTTGTCTCCTTATGACGCCAGTGGTCTATCTTCAGGACGAGCCGAAGGTAATATCCGTCCATCGATATAACCAAACGTTTGTCGATGCAATTCCTGATTGAGTGTTATCGTCGGGATTGTCTCTGCCATAGCCTTATGTACAGACTTCTGCCTGAGTAGTCTAAGGATAGCTAAGTTCAAGATGGTTGAGGTACCAAAAAAGTACGCCTTCAATTTCTACGATTTACTAGTACTCCATTTAACTCGTCTCTAAAGACTCCCTGACCTAAAGTTTGTCTATACATATTCATTGACCTTCAACTCGTATCTACATACTCCCAGATTTTAGACCACCTGGCCTTCAGCTCACTTATATGGATTTCCTGACCTTCACTTATTCCATTAAGGCTTAATGGCATTTTTCACGTCTGGAGTGACTGCCTGATCATCAGCTCTTTTTAAAAATATCCCTCAATTTGAAAAACATTCTGTTGCAGCTCGTTTATAAGAATTCCTTAAAGGTCTTCGACCACTATGCAGTATTTATTTTATATTGTAAAAACACGTGTTTTGTTTTTTTTTCAGTTTTTAATACCCTGTCGTTACATTAAAATACGGGCTGGTGCCACATGCTAGTACACATTCCAATACACAAAATAAGATTAACATACAAAGAAGTTAATCGAAATTTGTTGACAATTTTAGGTTATCAATGTAAGCACAATTTGACACACATCTGTATCTTTGTTAAAATACAATCGTAAGGAGTAACAACTTACATTATATGTATCGTATATGCATATATGTAAAGCTCTCCAAAGACATTCTACACCATGAATGAAAGGGACATTACCACTGCAACGTTCCTATCGTAGATGTTAACACAACCATTCATGTCCATTGAATGTGATGATACTTTACAACGATGTACTGTGTATGTATGTAGTTGACAATATGTGTTTGGTAAGTCTTTGATTTGTTAGCATATAACAATGACCCTTGAACTTTTAGCTTCAGTTCAATTCTATCTGTATTGGTCTTAACTACTATCACCAACACCACCATTATCTTCCAACCAACCAACCAACATTACTTTGCACAACTTGTTTAGTGTCATGTAGAAAAATTTACATGATACTGTGGAATTGATATTTACTTTAAGATAACAGTAGTGGTTAAAAGTGAAGATACAAATTCCATGAACTTAAAAAATTATATTAATGGAGTTTCTGTATGCAGGAGACTTTATGTCCAGGAAGTATGTATCGACATGAAAGGGATGAAGCTTAGGGTGTCCTTATAGATTAGCTGAGGCCAGGGAGTCTGTATAGACGATTTGAAAGTTAAGAAATCATTACAGTCGTTTAAATGTTTTTAAAGACGTGCTGAGGGCAAGGGAGTCTTAATAGACGATCTGAATGACAGAGAGTCTGTATAGACGAGCTGAAGTCCATGGAGTTTTTGTAGACAAGTTCAAGATCAAGCAAGATCTGAATGGCTTAAGAGCCTTAATAAACGATACAAAGGCCAAGTCGTCTTCATAGAAACGGTGAAGGCCAGAAAGTCATGGTGTTTTTACGAACGAGCTAAAGATCAAGGAGTCAGGATGTCTGTGAAGACGAGCTGAAGCCCAGGGAGTCGGTAGATGCAAGCTAAAGGCCAGGTAGTTTTAATAGACGAGCTAAAGGTCAAGCAAGATCTGAAGGATAGGGAGTTGAGAGTCTTTATAAACAATACAAAGGTCATGGAGTCTTCATAGGCGTGGTGAAGAGCTTTTATAAACAATTTGAAGCCCTGGAGGCTATATAGGCGAGATGAAAGTCAGGGTGTTTTCACGAACGAGTTAAGGTCAAGGAGTCTTTGTGGACTACCTGTCGCACAGGTAGTCTTTATAGACGTGCTGAAGGTCATGTGGTCTTTATATACAAGTTAAAGAATTGCAGGGAATCTTTATATAAGAACCCTGAGCCACGGAGTTTTCAAGGACAAGCTGAATGCCAGATAGTCCTTGTGGGCGAAACACAAGTCACCGAGTCTGAATAGACGAGATTTAATGTACGAACTGAAGGCATATAGACCAGCTGACGGCCTGAATGTCAGGGCATCTTTATAGACGAACTGAATCTAAGGGCTTTAATACCTTCATACATGCCAAAGGTATGACTATGAAAGTCCCCTATAGACATCTCGTCGAAGTTTTATCGTGTAACTGAAGGTCAGGGCGTCATTATGATACGAGCTGAATGATACGGTTTTTAATACTACCCTGATAATTGTCGAAGTTAGACAAAGGAATCCCCTATACACACAATTTCTTACAGAAGACATGTCGGAGACGAGACCCTCTCGTATAGGAAACTACATAAGGCTTGTTACAGTTGACCGCGAGGTTTTCTTATTGAAGACCACACACGTTTTTTATTGGAGGTCAGAAAGTCTTCGTTTAAATGACTAGAAGGTGTTTTTATTGAAGGTCTGTAACGACTCAATTGTCCACCGAATTGCTGGGGAAAGCTCCTCGCGGCCAGAGTCCGTCACAGAAATTTATTTCTATCAGCGACAAGAGTAAGGAAAGGAGTCTGTTGTGTTTTTTGTATAGGAGGGTTTTATTGTTTCGTTTTCGGCACAGTTGATTTGGGGATATTGTCCGAGACTAGGGTAGGTGTTGGGGTACGGGGGACAAGGCCGGGATGAAGCCAGTGGTCTTGCCGGGACAATTGCCTAGAACTGCCACCTGGATGACGGAAGCACTTGTGCGTTATGTAGGCGTAGTGGCTTAGGACAACTCACTAGCGATCACCACTGAGAAAGAGTCCCTTGGACGACTGGGGGCCTGGTGTAACCTGGAGTCCTAGTGGCGTACGATAACTCACTAGGGGTATGTTGAACGTCCTGGAGGTGGCTTGTTTTGATGCCTGTAACCTGGAGTCCTAGTGGCGTCTGATAACTCACTAGGGGTATGTCGAACGTCCTGGAGGTGGCTTGTTTTGATGCCTAAATCGTAGACAACTTCGCACGGAATTTGAAACAATTTGTTGTGCGAATTCAAGTTCATATATTAATTCAATACCTTATATTCTAATATTTAATAAATTGGCCGCCAATAGGCGAGATATCAATATGCAAGACTACTCGGGTGTAGCCGGAAACGAGCCTGCGATTTCCGACATCACAGGTCAGAAGGTCTTTTTAAAGAAGACTAGAATGTAATTTTATAGAAGATCAGAATATTTCCCTATAGAGAACCAGAATGTTTTATTTTAGATGGCCAGAATAGGCTTGTTAGAGACCAGAATATTATAGAAAAGCAGAAGACATGTTTTTATAATAGACCATTAGGTCTTCTTATAGAAGACCAGAGGTTATTCTCGATGAATTCCAGAAGGTCTTACCAAAGATGAACAAAATTTCCTCCTAAAGAATACTGGAAGGCTTTCTTATAGCAGACGAGTAAGAATTCTTATACAAGACCGAGCGGTTATCTTATAGAAGACAAACAGGTCTTGCAAAGCAGATCTCATAGAAAACTGAAAGAAAGGATAGAAAACAAGAAGGTATTCTAATAGAATACCCAAATATTTTCTTATTTCTCCGAAGACCAAAAGTTTTTCTTATAGAATTAAAGGAGGACTTTCTTTAGAATAAACGAGGGTTTTCTTAGAGAAGACCATAGGGTCTTCATAGAGGACCAGAACGTTTTCTAGAAGACCAAAATAAAAGCTATACCAGGACGAGGCCAGG